>NC_040030.1:1061342-1184613 GCF_000972845.2 Larimichthys crocea | reverse complement strand
TTCAAGCTGCGCCATGTGGAAGAAAAGACAGTAATAACAGCAGTAGTTGTCATGTTAACAAAGACAAAGAAACACCTACAGCACCTAGTCTTTTCCCTTTATAGATACCATTGTGGTGTATTAATTTACATTTAATAATAATATATTTTATTTCATAGGCGCCTTTCTGTCACCCAAGGACACCTTACAATATATAAAAGTAGACAGCAAATTAGATTAGATTAGATTAGATTAGATTAGATATACTTTATTCATCCCACCACGGGGAAATTTACTTATAACAGCAGCAAGATATAGAAACAAAAGTAGAAGAGGCCAAAACATTAAAAAAAAACCCCACAATAAACAGACAGAAATATCTAAACTACACAAAAAAGTATAACAAACAAAAAAGTATATCAAATTACTGTATAAGAATACAACATTAAAAACAGGTTAAAATAGGACAAGGCTATTATACAAGTGGGTTTTAAGTGCAGACTTGAATTGGAGTGAGTTGATGTTCCTTTTGACAGGTGGGGTAAAGAGTCCCAGAGCTGTGGAGCAGGCAGATGTTGGTTTGCAGAGGGAGAGATGTACAGGACAACAGTGCTGACATGCGGGATCTCTCTCAGCAGATAGTAAAGATGGAGTCCAACGGCTAGCAGTTCAACATCCAGGCGACAGGGCTGTGTGAATTAGACGTGACATGCACTGATTAAGTCATCCAATGACTGTTTACTTTATTTAATCTAGACTCAAATGTACAAGAGAGACTTTTTGATTTGTATTCTCGTCTTCAAACACTGACTTGTTAACCCATCTACTAGTTCAAACTCAAGTTTAATTGTCACATATAACTCGATCACACAAGTGCACTCATAGTGAGATGTATAATTATGATTAGTAGTAAAAAAAATAAAACATTTATCAGCTTATGTCAGGGTTGTTAAAAACATAAAAATGGTTGTAAATTGCAGGTATTAGTAGGTGATTAAAGGGAAAAACAAACAAAAAACATACAAAAGGAATGATATTTTAATTTGAGGGCTTTCAGACACTAAATCTCGAGTATGAGTCTAATTATACACAGTTAATTTGTTTAAATGTTTCTAAACCTACAAAAGAGATTTTTATTTGTATTCTCATCTTTAATTGTCGCATATAATCACACAAGTACACTCATAGTGAGATGTATAACTACGATTAGAAGTAAAAATGTGTAATATTAAAGTACTACATAACAAGTATTGTCAAGTCAAGTGGGTTTTATTGTCATTTCAATATACACACAGTAAGCAGTGAAACAACACAACAGGACTACATTAAAGTGCACACACAGTACAGCACAGCGGGCGACATAAAGTGCAGTACGTTCACAAGAAACAACAGACAGACATGGAGGTTTATGCACATAGGCAACATTTTGCCCTTTTCTCCTATTTTTCTAGACCATCTTTGTTTTTGTTTTCCAATGCTGTGACATTTAATCTGTTATGTTTTTTTTTTTGTTTGTTTCTTGATCTTAACCTGTGTGGCCTTCTTTTGCGTCTGCGGCACTTTGTGTAAACTCTGTTTTTTTTTTTAAAGGTGCTATATAAATAATGTTATTATTTACTGTATATACAGTAATATGCAATTGGGTTACTTGTACCACTATTTGCACAACATCATAATAGTGATAGTGTGAGTGGTGCACAAGTACGGTCATATTTATGAGAACAAATTAAGGTTTCTCTATTAGTACTTAATGTAAGACACATTAAAACTTACTTAAAAATATGTTTTTTAAATCCCACACAGGAGAAATTTACTTGTTACAGTGTCTCGTGATATATACATGGTGAATAAGAAAAATAGTAAAAAATAGGGGCACCCCAGTGGCTTAACTGTTTAAAAAATAATATAATAATACCATAAATAATTCAGTGAATGTTTTGTTTTCCAATGCTGTGACATTTAATCTGTTATGTTTTATGCTTGTTTCTTGATCTTAACCTGTGTGGCCTTCTTTTGTGTCTGCTGCACTTTGTAAACTGTTTTTTTTTAAAGGTGCTATATAAATAATGTTATTATTTACTGTATATACAGTAATATGCAGTTGGGTTACTTGTACAACTATTTGCATAACACCATAATAGTGATAGTGTGAGTGGTGCACAAGTACGGTCATATTTATGAGAACAAATTAAGGTTTCTCCATTAGTACTTATGCAAGACACATTAAAACTAAATAATAAAGAGAGTCAATTATAAGATAAGATACATTTTTAAAACCCACACAGGAGAAATTTACTTGTTACAGTGGCTCATGATATATACATGGTGAATAAGAAAAATAGTAAAAAATAGGGGCACCCCAGTGGCTCAACTGTTTAAAAAATAATATAATAATACCATAAATAATTCAGTGAATGTTTTGTTTTCCAATGCTGTGACATTTAATCTGTTATGTTTTATGCTTGTTTCTTGATCTTAACCTGTGTGGCCTTCTTTTGTGTCTGCTGCACTTTGTAAACTGTTTTTTTTAAAGGTGCTATATAAATAATGTTATTATTTACTGTATATACAGTAATATGCAGTTGGGTTACTTGTACAACTATTTGCATAACACCATAATAGTGACAGTGTGAGTGGTGCACAAGTACGGTCATATTTATGAGAACAAATTAAGGTTTCTTTATTAGTACTTATGTAAGACACATTAAAACTTACTTTAAAATATGTTTTTTAAATCCCACACAGGAGAAATTTACTTGTTACAGTGTCTCATGATATATACATGGTGAATAAGAAAAATAGAGGCACCCCAGTGGCTTAACTGTTTAAAAAATAATATAATAATACCATAAATAATTCAGTGAATGTTATAATTTCCATATTTCAAGCAGTAAATCTGAATAAAAGGCCCTATTTTTACCCACTAGATGGGGCTAAGAGCTAAACAAAACTGGAAAATGGTGTGTTCCCCGGATGATGTGCTGGTTTTGTGTGTTGCATGAGTGTTTATGAAGAGTTTATTGGTGTGGAAAACAAAAACAAAAATGCTTATGCAACTGGTGTTATACACAAACCACCAAATAGTGGAAATGGTTTCCTTCAGAGAGTTCACATCACATTTCCGTGGCAAAGTGTGGTTTTGTCGGGCAGTAAAAAACTCAGACTACCACAGACAAATGTAAAAAGAAAAACAAAACCAAAGCTCGGTTTGGTGCCTTGAGTTAAAAAGTTTAACCTCTCAGGATATGAACACAGGAAATAATAACAACACGGTGGCGAGAGCGCGCACGGCGCCGCCGCCCATCGAGTGCTCGACAAGAAGAGAAGAATCCTCGACGCCATCTTGTTTCCAGTCACCAACGTTCACATTTCGGTCGACGGCGGGACGCTTAATAAAAAATAAATCAACCCCCTTTACTTAATGGACACAAAAATGGCACATTGCCCCGTCGACGTATGTTGCTTTTTACCCATCAGGAAGCCTCTTAGATATACAAACACACACATTACTTTGTTACCTAATGGCGCCTGGTCGGCAGTTGCTCTCCGGTTGCGCCCCTCTCCCCTCACAGCTCAGAGCCCGCCCACAAATACTAGCTGCATGATGTCATCACAAACCAACCGTTTCTCCGACCAAAAAAAAAACAATTTTTATCTTTTTTTTTTGGACAATTATTAATCTCACACCAACTGAGAGCGATTATCTTTAACATAAAATCATCTTCAAATTAAATTAAAAAAAAAAAAAAAAAAAAAAAAAAAAAATGGGCACAAACGGTCATCCTCTCCGGGAAAAATCGACCGTTTTAACAAAAAGCTGCAGCCTCCACACAGCCGAACATTTCCGTTAAAAAAGCGGGTGAGGTTGGCTTTTTATATATATATATTTAAATATATATATAAATATGCCTCCGTCCTCCCCCAAGTTTATTTCAAAAACAACCTGACTGCCCGTAACACCAGCAGTTTGCAGCGGTCCCCGTACGAGTGCGCATGCGTGTGGGGATGCGGTTTAAGGGTGGGGGAGGGTCAATATATGGAAACGATGAGAACATCCTCTCTCAACATATGATGTCAAAGGGATTTCTACAGACATATTTCTGAGGGGAGATACACAATAAACCGATTTAACACAACAGTAAAAGTCCATCTGAATTATCTTTTAAACATTTATCAGCTTATGTCCACAAGGGTTGTTAAAAACATTTTTAAAAAATGGTTGTAAATTGCAAGTATTAGTAGGTGATTAAAGGGCAAAAAAAAAAAAAGACACACACACACACACAAAAGATGATGTTTTACAGAAGCTTTAATTTGAAGGATTTCAAACACTAAATCTTGAGTATGTGTCTAATTATACACGGTTTGATTTAAATGTTTCTAAACCTAAACAATGTCTTTATTCTGATATTTGCATGTAGGTTTTAATATGTGTGATCTATAACACCTAAAATAATCCCGTAGCCTCATATTTATTCATGATTTAATCCTTCTGGTCAGTGTTTCATAGGCTATCCCTTCCAATAGACAAACCACTGCTCTTGTATAAGGGGTTACATAACTGCTTAGTTGCCTCCTACTGTGTTGTGTAGCAGATTTAGATACTTTTATGCACTCTTTTGGCAATGTAAGTGGTGAAATTAAGGATTTGAATCCAAAATAGCCTCATATCGGTTATTAAAACTGTGAGTGTCACAAGCATTATGGCAGCAGGCCTATTAATAGACAATCTGGACTGGCCTACACAGCCAGCCTTGTTTGGGTGTCAATTTGTCGTCTATTTCTGCTTGTGGATCTATAAAACAACAGATACATACTTAATAAATCAAATGCATGTAGATTCAATGGAATAAAAACTGGAAATCAATTCTTGTTGAGGCAAAATAACCCATTATCAGATTTACCAAACCCTGTTTTTACCCTGAGGGGAAGAAGAAGAGGAAACAGGAGGGGAAACAACAATTAGTTTAAACAAAACCTCCTGATTTCATTTCCCACAGCTGCCTTCACTTTCAGGATGATCGTGAAGATAACACATCATGTTGTGCTGGATATGAGCTGCTGTAAGCTCGTTTTTTTTTCCTATCCTGAAAGAAAATACACCAACTATATCATAACTTCAGCAAGTTTAATTATCATGTATAACTTATTTAACAAGCTACGGCCCATTCTTTCTATTAAATGTCCATTTAGCCAGTCTTGGAGTCATATACATGGAGCTTTCAACAGCTCGGATTAATGATGCTAATGAAAACACCTGGCGTAGCACCGCTGAGGGGCGCCGTATAGGGGGTAAAAGTTAGGACAGTTCCAAGGGCCCACGACTGACAGGGCCCCCCAAAAAATAGGCCCCAAAAATAGGTAAACACCAATATAAAATTAACAAACCATCATCATTGAGTATATATATATTTCAAATATAATAATAAAATTAATTATCTCTTTGTTTTTACGTGTTTTGGGCAGTAAAAGTTAAATAAAAATTTATGGTGGCTTTTAATCTCGCATCAAATAGTGAACTGCACTGCATACTGTATGCAGACTTGCATGCATGTGCAAATCACCAGCAGTAAACATTGTTGTAAGGGCCATTTAGGGCCAGTTAAGCAATAGTAATTTGAGTTAAAACAGTTAAAAATTATTGATGATACCTTAATTATAATTCATACAAGGTTTAGAGTATGTTAGTTTAAAATACACAATTAGTAACGTGTAAACTGTTAAAAAGAACGTTTTCTATGTGGTAACTATGGCAACTGACTGTGTATACGTTGGTTTCGGGTCAGAACGTAGGGGAAGCAGCACAGTCTTTTAACCGTGCGTCAGAATTTGTAGTTTACTTTGTTTTTTTTGAGTAAACGTTTTATAAGACAAAGGAAGTTGTCATGTCTCGTTGTTGCTCGTGTGGAAAAAGAGTGTTTTTTCGACTGACTCTAGAAGTGGTACAGTAAAGAAAGAAGAGTGCCATCACTATTGTGCTAGTATAGAAGAAGAAGAAGATATATACTTTATTAATCCCTCGATGGGGAAATTCTTTTTTCACTCTATTTTATTTTCACATGCATTTTTAACCCAGAGACACATGCAGTACAAGGGCATAGACATGCAAATGTGGAGAGAGATGGTGGAGTGATGGGCAGCCCCCCTGAGGAGCGCCCAGGGGGTCGGTGCCTTGCTCAAGGGCACCTCGGCAGTGCCCAGGAGGTGAACTGGCACCTCTCCAGCTACCGGTCCAGACTTGAACCGGCCACCCTCCGGGTCCCAATGGACTGAGCTACTGCCGTATTGAACTAGTAGACGCAAAACAGCTGCAAGCCTTTAATTAATTTGAGTTATGTAAAGCTTTTGATGGGATAGTTAGGTCCTAGAGATGTGGTGACAACAGCTGCGCAGAGGGGGGGCCTAATTTCATTTTTTTGTCATGGGGCACAAAATTCCTGGCGGCGCCCCTGCTTGGGCCAACTGACCCTACTGATATTGTATATTTTATTCCCTGGATTATTTCTATTGGACCTAATGAAAATAAAAAATAAAAATTTGATCGCAAAAAAGTAAATTTAGGAGTGTTAAATCCAGACTGAAATAGCAAAGAGGAGACTTTGGAGGGAAGGAATCGCAGCCCGTGAACGCGCAAAGCAATGTTTGAGGCACGGTCACGACCGCCCCTGTGAAACCGGCAGGGCAGCCCCGCAGCGCGTGGAGGCGGAGCTCCGGGTTAGTGATGGGGAGGGAGGGAGAAGGGGGGGCTCGCGGGGGGGGGAGGCGGAGTCTCGGCAGACCTGGCAGGGCCGCCATTTTTTCAGACTGGTTTGAGGGGATCTAATTTCTGAAAGTCGCCGTTGACTAGGACACAGTTTTAACGGTTTCCCACTAATTTCCAGTCAAATTCGTGCCACCGCGTACAACAAGAGGCAAGGCGTTTTTCAACGAGAGCGGACTCTCCAGAGGACACCGTTAAACACAGACGTTTTAAAGCTTTGCCAGGGATCCGCAGTGTGTGGACAGAAGTATTGTTTTGGTTGTGGAAGCTGTGTTGAAAAGCGACGGGGGTCTCACCCAGGTCCCCTTATTCGCTATTCAGCTCCTCCAGAGTGGACATAAAACGGTAAGTAAACTGCATTAAGTCGTAGGTTGAAAGAGGGTGAGCACAAATCCCGACCTGGAAAGGCTATTGTTGGCTTTAGTTAGCTGGCTAGGCACATCATGCTGATGCTCGGGCTAACGTTAGTATGTAGTACCAGCTACCTAGCCTAGCCTGGTCAACACCGTTACTTCAGGGTTCTTGTTGGTCCAAATTTGGTTTATATTCACGTTGATTTAAAATTTAAAAAGCTAACCAGATGACGTAAGTTTCCAAACGCCAGTGTCAAGTTGGCGAGCGTAACGCCAAAGAAGACCACTTGCTAACTAGCGCATGCTACTAGCTCGACTTAGCTTGGCTCTTCGTTGACTTTTCGTTGATCGTGTGGCGATAAACGAGACGTCACACACCCAGATCATCGGGTAAATATTACTAACAGGTCGTGGTGATCTGTGCAAGTATCTGCCACATCGTTAAACCAAACACAAGGCGACTAAAAACACACACATTAACACCAGGACGACAAAAAACGCTGCAATTAGATTAATGCCCCCCCCAGTAGCCTTTAACGTGTAACAACAGTTAGCATCGCCAGCAGTGAACTTGTCCTTAAAAAAAATGACATAATATTATTCGCACGTTGACTCAAGGTAACTAGAGAGAGAGAGAGAGAGGAGAAGAGAGGAGGAGGAGGGGGACTCACTTCATGTTTAGTTTGACACAGTGATACTGCGGGCCATATTGCGCACGGTTTCATCCGTTTATTCGTGTAAATAACGTGACCTAAAATATCATTACCCGCTTTTTTTTATATATATTACAACCAGATCATTTACTTTTTACAACCAGCTGTGAGCAAACGCGCCTTTTTTTTCCTCCTTCTCCTCTCTCTATCTCTCTCCCTCTCTCTTTTTTTGGTCATACAGTGTTTGCAACAGTGTCAAACCACGCATGAACACAACAGTACATTTAAGCTTTTTAGTTATTACTAACTTGAATTTGTCGTGGTGGTGGTAGTAGTGGTGGCTCACCATCTCTTTTTTTTTGTTTTTTTTTGCTCTCAACCTCAAAAAAAAAGAGAGTGAGAGAGCACGGGACATTATTTCCGTTCAGCTAAATTTAACAATGCCAAAGAGAACAATGAGCTTTTACATGCATGTACACACACACATATATCTCTCTCTCTATATATAAAGGGATGTTTAAGTCTTATATACAAGCTGTTTAAAATAGCCTGGCTACACTGCGCAGTAATCTCACTGAGCTTTTTTTTGTTGTTGTATTGAATTCAATAACAGATCCAATGTCACACGACTATATATATATTTTTTTGCTATGATCTTTAACTTTAACACACATTTAAAAGTCTCGATTTTAGATTCAGGAGTGTATTGGGTTCAAATGCTGCAAGCGTGTTTGTGGGGGGGGGAGGGGATGTTTCCACTTGGGCATCTCGCCCCATAGTCAGTCATTACAATTTGTAACAACCCTTAAAGCCACGCTTGAACATTTTTTTTTTTTTACAGTCGCAATTGGTGATGGGGTGTTTGTGTTTTCTTTTTTTCTTTTAAAGCAAACAAATTACCGTATATGCATGAGCAATCGGCTTTGCTTCAAAGCAGATCTCCCTCCCTCTCTCTCTCTGATATTGTGGCTCTTTCCTGTCAGTGACGAAGCCGAGGCATTAATCCACTTTCTTTCGGTGCTAGCTTTAAAATCCACTACGCCAGCTTTGCATGGTTATCATCATTATTATTGCCTCTTAACAGTTTTAAAAAATAAAAAGTCACATTTAAAAGGCGGTTCGTGCTTCCCTTGTCTCTCTCTCTCTCTCTCTCTCTGAGGCCATAATTGCTAGCCGATTAGCTTCACTTTTTTTTTTTTGCGTCGACGAATTCACAAACAAACCCTCAACTGGTAAACAACACAGAGACTGAACCGACAGAGTGATACTTAAGGTAGAGTGTATGAAAGGAGGCGATTGAATGCATTCTTGGGGGGATATTCTTCCCATGGCGAGGCTCCCCCGGCCACACGGATTTGTCTCGCCGTCCTGAGAAAAGCGCTATGAAAATGGCGACAGCAGCAGCAGCAGCAGCAGGGTGTTGTGGTAACATAATAGCAACGTTGTAGCCCTCCACACCCCTATCGGCAGGACTGACTGCAGCGCCGACACACTCACTAAGGAAGTAACTACACAACACATGATTTTTTTGCTCTGGAGGTTAAGGCGTAACAATAACGTCAAATAAACCAGATCGTGCCTCGATAATACTGCGCTTGCTTTCCTTTTTAATTTATTTTAGTCATCAGTGATGCTGCCTATTCCCCAAAAACGAGCCAGCATAGTATCCCTGTAACATGCGTCACTGCTTATGCCTGTGTGTTTATTGTGATAGAAAGTACTCACAACTGATTTTGTCCAGATTAAATCTATTGCAGATTTTGCTTCGTGAAGTCATCTCACCTTGTGTAGTTTCGTCTCCCACACATGGTTCGCATTTCCTCTGTACTGTTTGTCCCCCTTTTTTTGTGTGTGTGACAGAAACACACACACGAGTTGTGAGTTTTAATGTTGCTTAAGAAAGTGTAGTGAGAAATCTCGATGATCGGCGTTTGCTCTTTGTATTCATGAACAATCTGTTTATATTAGACCTCTTGAAATGTCTCGGATCTGTGTGTTTATCTGATTTATATTCTACAAAGTAAAATAAAAAACACAGATTGCTTCAGCACAATCTCATAAAACAGGATATAACTTAAACTTGTTACTGTTCTAGGACACACACACCGTGCAGGCTTAATTTTTTCCTGTATTAACCATCAAACATGAAAATATCGAAGGAGCTGAATCAAAGCAGCGTTTCCAAGTCTGTGGATGGTTGTGGCACAGATGTCCTCTTCCTCTACGTCACGCTGTGGGACAAACTTTGGCACTTTATTCAGCTCAAATGCCTGTTCGTGGATGTTGCCAAGTAGTGTTTTTTTTTTTCTCCCCCCCTGCTGATAATTTTAATGTCAGTCGAGTGAAGAAAAGTAAAATATCAAAGTTGCTGAAGCGCATCAAATCTCTAGTAATATGATAATGTAATCCATTTGTAGCTGCTCTGTGAGGATGTTGTACTGTTGTCGTGGACCTACAAAGGTGTCTGTAGCAGGAGTGATCTATGATACAGGCCTCCAAAACCCTGCAACCTTACTATGTGACATAGGAAGGCAACAGAGGGTCGTTTTGTGTCACTGTTTCATGCGCCGGCAAAGAGTCTTTTCTTCTGTGAAGGGTTTATAAGTACTAGAGGAGCACTTAATCAGTCTCTGATACACAATACACAAAATCCCCAGCCGGCTTGTTCTTCCTCGTAAAGGAGCAGAGGCCTTTGTCCCGATACTCGCTTCTTTTTTTCATCCTCGGTCTTACACGATATCGGAGCTGACAGCGTTAAATACCTGACTGGCTGTATATGTGCCTGGATGCCTCGTGCAGCAAAGTGTGTTTGCTTGCTGTGTTGACAGAGACGGTGACGGGAGGTGAGCTGCTGCCCCTCCACCTCCTCCCCCCCTTCCCTCCGCCATAGGGACAGAGCACTCTGCCAGGCGGCAAAGAGTCATAGCAGTCTCAGATGACACACCTTTCCTCTCGCCATAACCCAGAGACAGACTGTCAGACACACGTACGATCAAGTAGCCACAAGCCGAGCACAAAAAAAGTATTTCGTTTTTCAGTGTGCTCAGCAGAGAGGCAGAGACAGTAAGGAAGTGAAGCAGGTGCACAGGATGTCTATCAGTGTATTGACATATCGATAGGGCAGATGAAGGCCACAGCCTCATCAGCTTTATCTCCTCGACACTCCTCCTATACTCGGACGAGCTTTCCCTTGTTGTTGTTCTCTTCCCCGTCTCCAGATAATAAACTCTCATCCCTGAAACAGTAGCACCTTCTGCGTAGGTGAAGTGTGTGTGTGTCTCTGCAGATACACACCTCGCCATGTGGGGTTAAGCTTGTGCGGCTGTGGCCCAGTCTCCAGTGATCTCACTTGTGTGGTACCCAGACCCTGAGAGACCCAGAGACAAAGATGCCTGGCTCCGAGGCCCCGACACAGTCACATGGTATCCCAGCTGGGAGGAGAAGCCAGGGCTCAGGTGACCTGTTTTTGTGCTGCTAGCTGGGCCGTAACAGATCCCTCTTTTAAACTAGCAAGCTGCCTCCCCGACAGGTGGCTTTATGGCTGGGGCTGCTGAGGCTGCAGCCTCTACTATCCTCGCCCTGTGTTACAATTCATGGGTAGTAGCACATGGCAGGATGGGCCAAATTAAAAAAAATAAAAAAGGAGGGGGCTGTGCCATCAGTGTTGGTGATATAACAGCACTGCGGTCCAGGCGTGGAATTGATCCCCGAACACTGCTGTAATGGGACCTGAGTGCCTCTTACTGTACTTTTTACCCTGTAGATACTGAGCGGCCTATCCCTCCCGGACATACACGCACATGCATAGCTCACATTTTTAGTCTAGCTGCACATTCTCCCAATGCTCGCAGCATGTGTGCCCCGCTTGTCAGTGTCTGAGAATCAGGCTGTGCCACACAGATAAAAGACGAAACTCTGTAACTGTAACGTATACCTGTCGAATTCACAGACGTTTCACAGGAAGTAACCCTTGACCACGCGTGAGCCCCGGCCGTGATACTCTGCGAGCAGGAGTGAGAGGGAGATGGAGAGATTGTGCCACAGGGGTTCTCCTGAACAGACATTACTCAGGCTACAGGAGGGCTGCCCCAGCTTTGCTGCCAGAACCAGTTCTCGTTGACTTTACCTCGCTCTCTCTCCCAGGCTGTTTGAGCCGAGCACAGTTTGGAGTTTTCATATGGGATGTTGCGTTAGGACTATATGCCTCTCACATCAGTTTACAAACATAAAACAGCCCTGAAACAGACATTTTCAGGCATGCGTTGCTTAGTTTCTTCAGTCTGCTGCACCGCTCCCCCTTTATTGTTTACTACTTATGGGACACGAGCACTGCAACACATCTTCTCCTCATCATCTGACTCCTAAGTGGACTGATTTTTACAGTCTGATGAGGTTTTGGCTCGCACTCATAGTTCCTATTGTGGCCGCAAAAATTGCTTGTGTGGACTCTTCACATGCACCCCCCCCCCCCCCCCCGCTGTATTGATGTATGACTTCACCTTCAGTGGCTCGAGTGCAGAGGGAGCGTTTGGCAGCCATGGGCACGCTGATTTATGAAGGACGGGGCAGATGCAATGTGTCCGACTGTGGGCACCGTGAAAAAAGGAGGGCCAGGCCTACATTCCATCTGGGTCATACTTCCTCCTGTGGATATGACTGTGTTTGTATGAGTTTGTGTTATCCGTGTGTTTCTGAGCTGAGTCATTGCAGCCAGCCATGAAGATGGTGTGAAGTCACATCAGCGTGGCGGGGAGGAGGAGGAGGACGAGGAGGAATTGGAGGGGGGGGATTCGGTTGGAATCCCTTGTTTTCCTTGTTTTCGATCGCTCCTCCTACTTATCGAAAAACATAATCTGCCGGGGTACTTGGCTGCGAAAAACGAGAATGAAAACACTCGCAACACGGAGCGGCGGTAATAAACCGAGGAGAGAGGAAAGCTGTTTGTCTGTAGCGGCATGGTTTCAGTGTGATGGTGTGGGTTTTCCCTCGCCGACTCGAGTGCGGTGCCGTCTTAAAAGGATAGTTATTCCCCCCCTACACAATGACGTGACTGTGTCCCCTTCTGCCGAGGGGAGGGAAGGAGGAGAAAGGAGAAGACTGGCTTACGCTATGTGCTCCACTCTGCCACCCAGAGTCCACCCAGGTCTCCGCTGTGTAGCGTCACTGTCAGACAGACCCCGTGTACACCTCCCCCACCCCGCTGCCCTCTGAAATAGAGGGGGGGCTGTGGATGATCTCTAACGCTCCCTACCCAGCACAGAAAGATCATAAGCTGAACACTTTTAGAAGAATTAAAACGCTCCGCGAGCTTAAACCACTTCCCTCCCGCGCCTCCTTCTACTGTTGTCCACTTTATCTACATGCCTTTTGGCTATGTCCCTCCTCAACTCGCCCTCCCCCTGTTCATGTTCCCCCATTTTTTTTCTCCCCCCACCCCATCGCTCCTCTCATGCGTTTCCATAACAGCAGTGGATTTGGCCAAAGGTGGCTTTAAATGGTCTCTCCCTGCCTCCTTGTAATTAGGAACTGCGTCTGCGACACTCCCCTTCCCCTCCGCTCGCTCTCTGCGCTTCAGTCTCAGGTTTATTTAGGAAATGCACAGAGGAGGGAGAGAAATCCGGCTGGGCGGGGTGACTGGGCACAGGAAGGAGGAGGGGTAGGAGGTGGTATGTTTTTTTTTTTTTTTTTTTTTTTTTTTTTTTTTTCTTCCCTCCTTTCCTTTCTTTGGCTGCGTTTCTACTCCCGTGATGGACAGCTCCTCTAGAGGAAGTAGGAGGAGCGGACAGAGCAGAGGCAGCTCAGATTTAGTCAGGAATGCTGCTGTACTGTACTTGTGTTTTTTTTTTTTCCACCCGCCTTTTGTCGGTCTTGACTGTGTCTGGCTGCGCACGTATGTTGACGCACAGCTCCTCGTAGAGAGGAAAGGATAGGGTGAGGGGTTATCTCTGTATGTGTGTGTGTGTGCATTCCTCAGTAGTGACAGCAGGATTCCCTGGATGAAGAAGTGGACGAGGGAACAAACAGTCTGCTTTAGAAAGACTCGGGGAAAGGAGCTGTTTACCAGTGCTAAAACATACTGGGCCTCTCAGATAATACAAAGGAGGAGGAGAGGGGGGCCGTCACTTCAAACTGTCCTGTCCTTGTTGAAAGAAAATGTTCCGGTTACATCAGTTTCAACAGCCAAGTGATACTTTTAACCCTTAAAATCAGAGGAGGTGATCTCACCAATAGCCTTGGCCCGACACACAGACACTCACAGGGGTCTTCTTCCTCCTATTAATTAGGCCTGTGGCTGACAGCTGTCATGTCTGTGAGCCTCTCACCAGTCCTGCTGGCTCAAATGGTGCATTTGTGGGCAAATTAGTGCCTGATTATTACTGTTATCATGCCTTTTTTATTATTATTTTCCTGATTATTACTGTTATCATGCCTTTTTTATTATTATTTTTTCTTACAGTAGCCCAGAACAGACGAAGCAAACACTGATCTGACCAGCCAGAGTTTTTTTTCCTACATGCTTACAGCATACACGTTCTTGTGGGCCATTTCCAGTATACCCATAAATATTTATCCCTGTGTACATCTTTCCCACACATGTCCATCAAATAAACTACATGTACACTAGAGCCAAGGTGAGCAAACATTACTGTTACCCACATCAAGAAAAGGGGAAGTCGCACGCCTCAGTGGAGTCGTACAAAGTGTGCTCGCATCACGGTTATAAATTCACCCTGTTTAGTCCAGATTTGTCCTTTTTGGAGTCAACTTTTCCATTTTTAAATATTTCCAAAGTTCCTCCATACCAATCAGCCAATGTTATGCCTATTTTTAAAACAAAAACTTGTGTGAAGTTCCCCTGACAGAAGCCGTGTAGTCCGCCTTGATGACAGCTTAACCTGGTAATGAAATACAGATTTCCTGGAGAGAGTAGCGAGTATGTGAGTGCTCCAGAGGACATGCTGAGGCCAGATACCTCATAGGCATGCAGAGACAAGCTCTCGGTGTGGCGGTGTGTGTTATTGTTTTGCCCCGTGTGTGTGAAGTATGCCCTATGCTCAACAATACATGACACATCCCTGCTTTCTAACCCCGCTCCTTCCCCAGCTACACCCATGAGCCGCCAATCTGAGCCTTTGTCTGGCCCCAAGTGTGTGTGTGAGTGTGTGTGAGCATGAGCAGGCGGAGGTGTGACCTCCAGCCTATTCTGTCTCTGCATCTGTCCCTCCCACTAATCCCGCTTATCAACAGAGCTCTCCGTATCAGGAGCAGCCACACTGACACATATGCTCCCGTCTGGATTCACATCAGCCGGTGTATAATTTATTAGTCCAACCAGCCTCCCCTACCTCTGGATCAAAAAGGAGCACCACATTAATCGGCTGACACCTAACGGAGTCAACTATTGATGCCTTGTGACTTACAGTTTAGAGATCCAAACAGTAGCATTCATATCAATGAAATGTCTTTTTTTTTATTGGGGATGTGTGAGCGCTCAGAATAGAGCGAGTCCTCTTCAGTCGAAGGGGGGAAAAAATGGCCTCTGTGTGTTGTTGCGTTTTTCTCCCTCCCCTCCTTTTCATGGCGGCCCCGGCTGCTGTGTTCTCTTGCTCCCCTTTGTGGGAGCTTTCTCACAGTGCAGCCTTCCTGCATTCCTGCCGTATAGTGTGTGTAGAGGTCGCTTTAGCGCAGTTCACAGCAGCAGCGCAGGGCTTCGCTTTTTTTTTTTTTTTTTTTTTTTTTTTTCAGTGTTGTATCTTCTTGCTTTTTGTCAGTCAAAACCTCTGTCACAGGGGAAATTCCTGTCAAAGAACCGTGTTCTTGGTCTGAAAGTATGAATCACCCGTTAACGTGCGCTGGAAATACCCCGTTTTCACTATGATTTGTAATTTCAGGCTTTGCAAGTGCTTTGTTCTCAGTATGAAAGAAATGACACGTTGTTAAACTGTTTACACGTTATGCTTTTACATAACACTAACTGATTTTCTTTGTTCTTTTTCCTCTTTGTCTACTTTTCCCCACCTCTACTACATGTCCAGGCCTTGTGGATGCACTTAGATGTCTGCAATGACTGCTGTGGCTGGCATGCCTCAGTGTTTTGGACTCCCATTCTCTGGACTCAGTAGGACAAGAACTGATCAGCAGAGAACATCATGAGCATAGTCATCCCAGTAGGGGTGGACACAGCAGACACCTCATACCTGGACATGGCTGCGGGCTCAGAGTGAGTAACACCCCCACCAAACCAACACGCAAAGCCTCGAGTGTTTTCACACCGCTCCGTGGTTCCTCATTTCCTCATTCATTCTCTACAACCATCATACCATCTTTGGCATTGTCAAGACTTCATTCTCAGTTTCGCTCAGTGCTCACTACCTTTCACCTTCTCCCTGCCAGTGTTCAGCCCCGTCTCTCACCTCTCTTTGGTGTTTGATTCGACACACTATGATTCCCCCTCTCTCTTCTATATACGCCCCGACCTGCCCTCTGTCATCTATTTTTTTTTTAACTTTCCACACAGATCTCCTCTCCCACGTTTACAAAGTTACTGTTAATGGGAAAGGAATGTGCAGTGTGCTCTAATGGACACTTGAGCCTTGTCATTGATTATACTCGCACTCAGCTGTTGACTACATCTGCCCTGAAACGCAGACTGTGTCAAGCGTACATGTTCTTTTTCTTGATTCTTTTCCTAACCTCGGTAGATTGATGCTTGTCCATGTGTGCGCTGCATCGAGTCAGTAGAGCAGAAATGGTGCATGGAGCCATGGCAACAAGCCGTCTATTGCCCCCTCCTCTCCGTTTCCTATAGTCTTGTCAAGGGCATTGCCGTGGCTTTTTCTGGTCAAATAAATGAAGCAAGAGGTTCTCGTATGACTAAAAGAATAACACACGTCATCAACTTATGGAGGGGGCTCCTGTCTCTTTAAAAGAGAGAGCCCTCCTCCTCCTCTTCCCCCATCAGAGCTGTTGCCGTGACAGCTTGTGTTGCCATGGTATCTGCCCCCTCGATCTCCCCCTCCTCCTCTCCCCTCTGCACTGCGCAGGGCCTGTTGCCATGGTCACTGTCCTGAGTGACAGGTGGCCCTCACATAGACATGGCGTCTTAAACAGTCCCACCGCGCCCCCCTCCTTTACCAACCCCTCCTCCTCCTCCTCCTCCTCCGTGGAGCTCTGCTGCCACTGGGGAAAAAAAAAAAAAAAAGGAGTAAAAGCCCCCTCGCCTTGACTCGTTCTTTGTCCGTCGGTGCTCTGCGTCCGATCGCCTGCTGCAGATTTATTCAAAAGCAGATAACAAGCTTGAAAAGGGGGCTTCCACCTGCTGCTGCAGGTCCCATCCAGACCAGAGGGACACACACACACACACACACACACACACACACACACACACACGGGAATATTGTGAGTATACCAGCCGAGTCTGGGATATCGGGGCTGGCTACTCACCAGCGAAACAGCGTCACGTCCTTTTCCACATCCCCCTGAAGTCTGCAGCAGCGTGACCAGCTGTTGGCTAATGCGGTGTATGTGTGTGTGTATATATGTGTGTGTGTGTGTGTGTGTCCACGGTGACACACCAGAGGAGCCCGGCGTGCGCGCACACGCCGACAGAATACGTAGTGTTGCCATGGCAGCAAGTGGGAGCTCTTTAGGAGCGAAGGCGTTGCCTCTGGCTGTTTGGCTTTTTCTTTTTTTTCCTTTTCTCTCTCCTGCTGTTGATCTCTCCATTCTCCACACTCGTCCACTCTGCCTCTTCGCCCTCTCTCAGCAGGTGTTTGCATTTTTTAAAACGACAGCCGTCTCTTGTTAAACACTCCTGACGTTTTACGAGCTATAAATAGCACGCACCTAAGCCGCCACCTTTTTCATTTTTTTATTTAAACTTCCAAGTTCAGAACGTGACACATTCCTCTCGCTTACCATTGACGCAGGTCATATCTGCTCATGTTTGAGTCTGATTATGACTGGCGGTACGTCTGCAAACCCTCCCTCTTATCTGTACTCTCTCTCTCTCTAGTCCCTCCTTTACACATCCCAGCAGCAACGACACGAGTGACACAAACCCTCCAGCTATGCACACATACATTCAAACATGCTTATTTCCTTCCCGCTCAACAGGCTGGCTCACTTGTTTGTCTTCGACTGTCACTGCCTCTGTGTTTTGTTTGCTCTCTGTCACTCTCTCATAGGTTAAAGTCTGATATAATTCTCTTGAACCTGTAATAAAAAGAGTGATTCATGCCTCTGCTGGATCTTAGTCGCCCGTTTTATAAAGTACAGACTTTGATCTAGTTAATCATTAATGGGAGAAAAAGTTATTGAGCTTCGTGCGCTCGAGTCTAGTTTGATTTTTTAAAATTCTTCTATCTTTCAAAGTCGGGCACACTTAAACATTTAGACACAGTCATCCATGTGGCAGTTGATCTGTTGTGTGCGCACACACACACACACCTTACTCTGGATCCGCCTCCAGACCTCATGTATGCACTTACGTTTTCACTTTGACAGCGAATACTTGAGCGGCAACACACACAGGAAGTGTTGCACATTGCTCTTACGGCATGCAACAAGAGCAATAAGGCTGAGAGGGGCTCACGCAGGTACCGTACCACCACTTTACCTTTATTTTAAAAAGGAGGGGAACTCAGGAGACGTGTGCTTCTCTTCTTGTTTATTATTTGGCGTGTATCGTTAATACTTTGTGGGTCTGTTCGCTGCGCTGAATGGGAGCTCTGGTTGAGTGAAAGCGAAGCTGTCAGTTTGACATAGGCAGAAATGCTGCATGGCCTGTTCAGAGTCCACGTAATCTTTTTAGTCTTTGTACCCATCTTACTCACATATCTAAGAGGCTGTCAAGCGTGCTTCGTGAGGTTTTTCTGCCTCATTCGTGGGAAATTGTCGGCCCTCGTGGAGTTAGTTTTGAGTAAGAAAACAAGCTCGAACAGCTAAAACTCCTTGATGGTGTTTTGTGTGTCTCTGACCTTGGAGCATGTTTCTAGACAGGACTGTGTGAAAATAAGACTGAAGTTTTCGCACGATTGAATCATTAACACGTACATTACCTTTGATTCCTTCCTTGTCGGGCTGCAGTGCTCCTCAAATTTCCCTCTCTTCCTTCTTTCTTCCCCCTTCATACCTGACTATCCTGTCTCATGACATCTGTTTTGCCAGCTCCACTTCCTTCTTCCTTTTAGAGCCACCCCCTCAGCAACTGAAGAATAGATTAATCATGTCATAATAAGGGTGGGTTGGCCTCGCTCTCAAACGGCCAAACAGGCTCCCTCCTCGACTGCATTGTGATCCGGGGAAAGTGGATCTACTGGTTTGAAAAAGCTTTAAAAAAAAACGGCAGTGTGTTTGTTGTTTATTGTGAATGAAACAGCGAGAGACAGCATATTTCAAATGATTGTCTGCCTCGTAGATATGAGTTCAGCAGTATTTTGATATCTTTCTATTATTCGTCTGGCTCTCAGAGTTTGAGTTTTCCAGCCAAGGTGGCATGACAGCAGTCTGTGGTGGAAGTATTCAGATCCTTTACTCAAGCAAAAATGCTTCTGCATTTAAAATCCTACTTCAGTTTAAGTATTACAGATGTTATATCGGACATTATTAGACTTTGAATACTTTTTACAGCTGTAGCTGAGGTGAGTTGAGGTGGAGCTAGTTTTAACTTGTCCATATATACTTATTTAGATAAGTCCAGTGGTTCCCAACCAAAGAGTCACAAGGTAAATCTCAGGGACTGTGATATGATTATAGGTTAGGAAAGTTCTGCCACACAAATCTGTATAAATTTTTCCTCTAATCTGTGAAATAAATAGCATAATTTTACCTCTTGATTGAAGGCCCTGACTACACTTAAGCTCTCAAGCTTAAAAAGACTGGAAACCACCATTTTTAAACTTTTATTACATTAAATATTTGTTTGTTTCTCTGAGCTATAGCTGTGAAATAAATGTAATGACGTGCCAAGTAAAAAGTACAATATTTTACCCCTGAAATAACGCGCAGTACAAGTATGAAGTTGCCTAAAATTGGGTCTTTTAGCAGGTATAGCAGATAAGTTTACCTCTTGATTTAAGGCCCCAGTTACACTTTGCTTTTAGGTGAGAAGTCACAGGCTAAAAAAAAAAGGCTGGAAACCAGCGTTTTAATCTTTGAATACGTGAAACATTTTTGTTTATATGTGCAAAATCTTGTATCTATGGACTGTGAGATAAACATAACAATATTTACCCCTGGAACGTATCACAGTACAAGTATGAAGTTGCCTGAAATGTAAACAGTAAGCTGGCTACCTCAGAATTGGGTCTTTTACTGCCTGTGGCCACCGGGCTGTGTTACTCTATAGAAATGCATCTATATTCTTGCCACTGAACCTTTTGTCTCACCCTGCTTCCCTGCTAAAGCGCGCTGACGCACACACACACTTCCTCACACTGTTGGTTGGAAACAATTAACTGTGCGTAACCTTGTTATTGAAGTTTTTTTTTTTCAGCGTACAGTAACAATTTCTCTCTTTTGTTTTGTGTCGCTGCCCAGCAGACCAGAATCGGTGGAGGCCAGCCCTGTGGTGGTGGAAAAGTCCAGCTACCCACACCAGATCTACAGCAGCAGTTCTCACCATTCCCACAGTTACATTGGCCTGCCTTACGCTGTGAGTAAACACACTTTTGTTACAAATCGCCTGCATATGTTGCGAACCCTCCCTCCTCTGTTAATCATTGAGTGCAGCATGACTAACTCACACACCGGTTTATGACAAAATAAGGCGTTTATTGACATGAACTTGGACTCTGCTGTGGGACATGAGACGGAGTGTATCACTTTGAGCTCCTCAGGTTGCCTTCTCTCATTTACCTGCACCACCTGACCTCCCATCTCTTCCCATCCTTCCCCCGCAGGACCATAACTATGGGGCGCGGCCCCCACCTACACCACCAGCCTCCCCTCCCCCCTCCATGTTGATCCGACAAGGAGAGGGGGGGTTGTTTGTTCCAGGGGGCCAGGACGAAGCATCAAGGGGCACGACGCTCAGCACCTCAGAGGATGGCAGCTACGGGGCTGACATCACCCGCTGCATCTGTGGCTTCACCCACGATGACGGCTACATGATCTGCTGTGATAAGTGCAGGTAACAGCTGATTCCCTGATGTTAGTTTGATGGTTTCATGTTGATGTTGTGACTTTTAAAAGTTTATTAAGAGTCTTCTGCTGTGTTTTTTTTTGCTGTAGTGCCTGGCAGCATATAGACTGCATGGGCATCGACAGGCAGAACATTCCTGAGACCTACCTGTGTGAACGCTGCCAACCACGACACCTGGATCGAGAGAGGGCCATCCTGCTGCAGACCAGGAAACGGGAATGTTTGTCTGGTGAGCACGATCACACAGACTGATATACATTAAGGTTTCTTTACTTAAATCACAGTTTACTGACTCAAACTTGGATGAAATACACAGAGTAGGTTGTTATTTTGAGAGCGGCATTCCCCCTGTGCCTGTTATGGGGTGCTAAAAGTTTTCAATGAGAGATCTTTCAGTTCTGCTTTTACTGGCTTCCTTGCTGCAGTAAATGGCCAGCTTGTTAGTGCACAGAGCAGGTTGTAGGCTGTGTGAGGGTGCAGCCTCCTCCCCCTGCAGACCAGGCAACTTCACTCAGCCTGAGCCTGGAACACAATGCCACCTGCTGGACAAGAAGCAAACTTCCCTCTGTGCTCTAACATGTCTCATGTTGTATTATTGCGACTTGGTTAGCGTTTCTTTGCCTGCAGCAGATTTGTGTAGCTTTGTTCATTACTTCCCGTCTCATATTTAATATATTTGTTTGGTTATTCAGATGGGGACACGAGTGCTACAGAGAGTGGAGATGAGGTGCCGCTAGAGCTCTACTCCACCTTCCAACACACGCCTACCACCATCACCCTGACTACCGCGCGCCTTGGCAATAAGCAGGCTGATAAGAAACGCAAAAAGAGCGGTGATAAAGAGCCTCCAGCGTCTTCTGCCCGAGCAAAGAAGGTCAGGATTGACTAACTAATTTATACAGCCAGTACGTTATGCATTACATGCCTGAACTTCAGCTCACATTAAACTTTCTGCTTCTTTCCTGGGCAGGCCTTCCGAGAAGGGTCCAGAAAGTCCTCCAGAGTAAAGGTGAGCACGCAGATGCAACAAACAGCCACGGCGCACTCTGTCGTTTTGTTCAAACTTGAACCACGTGTGTCAACAAGCGCTGTATGTTTTTTGTTTTCTCAGGGTGCAGCGCCAGAGCAGGAGCCAACAGAGTCCCTGTGGGAGAACAAGATCAAGACGTGGATGGAGCGTTATGAGGAGGCCAGCAGCAATCAGTACAGCGAGGATGTCCAGGTCCTGTTGCGTGTCAAAGAACAAGGCGATGGCAAGAGCCTGGCGTACAACACGCACCCTGCCTCTTTCAAACCCCCTGTGGAGGTATGAACTCACCCATCCTTTAAAATGTCTGAGAATTGTAGTCAGCCTTCTGGATTTTGGTGTAATTTAATATGCTGTCCAAGATCTGTCCTCATGTCTGACTGTGTCTGTCTTCCAGAGTCAAGTTCAGAAGAACAAGAAGATCCTCAAAGCGGTGCGAGACTTGGCCCCAGACTCCCTCATCATTGAGTACAGGGGCAAGTTCATGCTCAGACAGCAGTTTGAGGCCAACGGATACTTCTTTAAGAGGTCAGGATGCCGATCTCTCCGGATTTGTTTCTTCTGAGTGTGAATTGCCGCGTTTCATTACGCAGGTCAAACAAATTAACCAACATGAAGTGGTCTGGGGTCTTGGGGATGGACAGCTATGCGGTGTGGTTCATTACAATGTCCTGGTATCTGTGAATTATTAACACTCGTGCACTGACCTCACTTGTTTTCCTTTTAATTTTTTTTGTAGGCCATACCCATTTGTGTTATTTTATTCTAAATTTGACGGACTGGAGATGTGCGTGGACGCTCGTAGCTTCGGCAACGAAGCGCGCTTCATCCGTCGCTCCTGCACCCCTAATTCTGAAGTAAGTGAACATCCCAAATAAACTGATCAAACAGATGAATATTACTTGTTTCTAATTAAATCCGCCCCAGTACATCGTCATGATCCTGCGCCACTCTCTGGATTAATTTTTCTTCTCTAATGTTTTGCTCGACCTCCCTCAGGTGCGGCACGTCATTGAGGACGGCATGCTGCATTTATACATCTACTCATTGAGGCCGATCACCAAGGGCACAGAGATCACCATCGGTTTTGATTTTGACTATGGCAGCTGGTGAGTTATGAAAGGAAAATGACAAAAGTAGCAAGGCGACGTCCTTTTTGCGTTCTAACGTCACGTAACTTTGCTCTCCGCTCCTTTGTTGTGTTTCTCGCAGTAAATACAAGGTGGACTGTGCCTGCGTGAAGGGGAATCAGGAGTGCCCGGTGCTCAAGCACAACCTCGAACCCACAGAGAACCTGGTCGGCCGGCGCAGAGGGAGTCGTAAGGACAAGGAGACGGTTCGAGACGACCTGGGCCAGAACCAGAACATGGGTCTGGACGGCGAGGGGAAGGGCAAGAGCGTGGGCGACGGCAAACAGAGGAAGCTCTCTCCTCTTCGCCTCTCTATCTCAAACAACCAGGCAAGATTACACTTTGAACGTCACACTAATGCACCAATTTCACTCTTCTTTAACACTTGACTGCTCATGTGTTTTAGAGTTTGTCTACTTTCATTTTTTTGTTAATATACATTTACCCTTGTGGTCCATGCATGCAGTTTTATCTTTTGTGAAATGTTATGTGCATGTTTTTATTTTTTCATCGTCACTCTTTGTTACTGTACATCCTCTTTAGTTCCCTCTTTTTTCCCCATCATCCCTTTGTTGCATTCACCTTTGTCCCCCCTCAACTTTTGTCGGCATAGTTCAGATTTTTAACTTTCATTTGCACAAGACACTTTTATGCCACCTGTCTGGCAGAGATGTGTACCCTTCTGTGCAGGCGTACATGTTTTAAACGCAGTCAGAGAACGGCGTTTCTCTTCGACAGAAGTCTCGTCTATCGTCTGTTCCAGAAAGCGTTTTTTTCACTTGCCATGACCAGGCCAAATTTGTTCGAAATTGGGTTCATTCAGGAGTTTCAAATCAGCGAAATGTTGTTTGTCTAGAGGTGTATTTTTCTGACCATTGAGAAAGCAGCCCAGTGTGTTCCCTGTAGCTTAAACTGTACGAGGTTTTGGAGTTGTAAAGAAGACAGGTGAGATGAGAAGTCCCGTCAAAGGAGATAAAATGTCTTGGAGTGGAACAGTTACGAGGTGCAGATTCATTAATCATCATTTCCGAACAAAAGTGCACCGTTTTAAGTCCATGATCGAGTTCTGAGCAGGTGTTTTGTGCACAGACCGACTACTAAAGGCAAGAGTTACGCCCCTCGTTATGTTTCAGATTACTCCCCTCCCCCCGCCCTCCCTCTCTTCCTCACCTCCCCCTTCTCCTCCACTCTTACCTGTCCTCCCTCTAGTCTGTAGCCAGACTTGACTGATCAGCCATGATAAAGCGCCATACCCCGCTCTCCCCTCCTCTTACAGGATCCTGAGTTATATGAGGATCTAGAAGACAAAACCTCCGTTAGCAATGAAGTAGAGATGGAGTCAGAGGAGCAGATTGCAGAGAGGAGGAGGAAGATGGTAAGTGTGACCAAGCTAGGGGCTACAGCTTTTTTTTGTTTTGTTTGTTTTTGCCATGCAGCCACCCAGCAAACGAGCGAAAATAAAAATAAAACTGTCCCCTGTTGCTCTGGGTGTGGACTTCACTATTGTCTGCTAAAGGTGCTGTGGCTTGGATAGGAGCAGCTGTCCTCTTACCTCCCTACCTTCCATAAAACTACCCTCCTCTTCATCACTCATCTGCTGCTTGTGCTCCCACCACTGTCAGCGACCCTGTTGCTGTTTTTCCTCCAGTCGAATTAGTTTTTTATTTCCTCCCTCCTTCAGCCTCCCTCTTCCTCTGATGCTTTGTGCCTTGTCTGTCGTTACGCAGTGACATTCATTTCCCTCATTTGTTGCCTTTTTCTCCCTCCCCACCCTCCAGCATATAAGACAATTAACAGGCCTCAAGCGCCTCATGCTCGATTACAACACCATCTCCCGCCAGTGGGAACAAACCAGCATATTGTGTCGTCACGCAAGCTCAAACTGTCCCCCAGTGTGTATTATAGTTGGAATATAGCTCTCCTCCCTCTCACCTTCATTGCGGTTATGAGTTTGAGATGGTCAATTACTGGTTCAACCACCCTTTCCCCTGCCAAACAGCCTCACGTCCCTGAGAGATGGGATAAACAGGCATGGCACACTACACGCACACACAACACACACTGAAAATTACCCTGCAGTCAGCTTCATTTCACACGGTGGACCCAAGGTGCAAAGTGCTGACTCATCTTTGGCAACATATAGTTCTGCTAATCGGCCAGAGAGGGATAGCTAGTTGAAAAGAGGGGAGGGTGGCGGCAGACAGAGGGGCTGCAGAGGGTTGGAGCCTTGTTGCCAGGGCCACATTGACTTTGGGAGATCCAATAGGCTGCTTTCTTCCTGTGGAACGTAGCCCAGGAGAGAGCTCCGCCGCCGCCGGAGCAAAAGAAGCGCACATTCACAAACTGACGATCACAAGCGTAGTAGATGCGCATGGGTGTTTTTTGTAAATTCATGCCACGACAAGGTGTGGAGGAGATAACACCAGCGTGCGTTGGCATCGTATCCTGCCTCCCTAAACTTGTATTGTTTGGAAAGGCTGTTTATGTAATGTCGCCCAGATTCAGCATTTTTACCTTTGTGGGCCTGAAGTCCTGAGACTTTTAAGTTAAGTTAAAGCTTTTAAGTCCATCTATCCTTGTGGTGGAGGGGAGGGCTGGAGTCACCTGACATTGGGTGAGAGACGGGGGGGGGATAAATTCACACCTACAGACAATTTAGAGTCGCCATTTTCTCCCATTTGCACGTGTGTCCTGCTTATTTTTGCCCCCTAAACTTTCTCAGTAATGGCGCTCAGCGATATGAGTCATTTCATCATCATTTAATCATCTTGTGATTGGTTTGTTTCGTACACGCACGTCTTCATAGTAGCCCCAAATTCACTAAATCTCCATATTACCTCGATCTAGGAAGGAAGACCACCACATTTCTCTCATGACTGTCAAATTTTGTCACAGTCAGCCCAAAAACGCCATTTAAAGAGAACTCCAACATACCTTGCGATGTATACCCAGAGAAGTTATCGCGAGGATGGAAAAAGAAAAGTGGTGTGGCAGGTTTTTGAGGAAAAAACCTGGAATAAGTTCACTCAGCGTGTCCTGAAGCAGCCCGATATTAACCATCATCCAACATAGTAAGACGTTACAAAGTCCAATCTGATCCACAGTTCGTGACACGAGCCGATTTTTAAAACCACCAGAAGATCAGCGAGTGACACGTGCAGCTCTGTCCAGTGTTTGTGAAGCCTTGTTTAGGGGGGACATGTCTCTTCTAAACTGGGCTGTCTCTTTATTGAACATTCAGGCCAACCCAGCGGAGCAGTCCCATCTCCCTGTCGGGGCGGCTTCCAGCTGGAAAGAACTGAAACACAAGGAGGTAAACTTTACTCCACCCATCTACCAGCCTCCCCACCACCACCTCTCCCCCAAATCTCCCAGAGAGGTGACTGACTCACAAGCGTACTAACTGTCCCGTCTTTACAGCAGACGCCTGACTTCAGGCTGACCTAGGCAGCAATGTGTCTTGTTGTTTCAGTATGTTCTGTGGTATGAAAATCTTTTCAAAGAGGTGTTATGACTTTAGGTGGAGCTCTTTGTTTTTTTGTTTTTTTTTGGTGGAGGTAGACCTGGGAAAATTCGTGGCACAAATACACACACAGGCACACATAAGAGGTTTTATTATCCTGGTTTGTCAGGGTTGGATTGTGAAGCGCTTTGTCTGTTAAAGGTAGAAAAGCGCAGTCCATTTACCATTTTTACATCCTCACAACATTCTTCCTGTTGCTCCTGTCTGACCTCTGTCTCTCCTTTTTTTTTTTTGTTTTGCCTTAGTGTGAAAGCAAGGGGTCACTTGTACGCCTTTGTCTCCACTCTGCACTCAGCTAGATCGGCTTTCGCTGTTTAGCACACATTAACCCTGTTGTATCGCTAACTCTGTGGCTCTGTGGCAGAGTGAAACTCTGTGGACTTATGTTCCTGCGCTCTCCTCCCACCTCCGAACCCTTCTATCCCACTGCAGACACGAGAGGAGAGGAAGATGGAGGCCATCCTGCAAGCGTTTGCCCGAATGGAGAAGAGAGAGAAGCGAAGGGAGCAGGCGCTGGAAAGAATCGGTAGCATCAAGTCGGAGGTCGGGGGACGCAGTGACATCAAGGAGGAGCCTCCAGCCACGCCAGAGACGGCAGATTCTCCAGCTGTTATGCAGGTGAGAAAAGTGAACTTGACTGCAGAAGTCTGAAGCTATTTTGTGTTCAGCAACAAGTGGTTTAAATGCTCGACTGTCTTTCCTCATAGCCGCTCCTGGAGGTGAAAGAGGAGCCAGGATTAAAGCCGGCCAAGGTCAAAGGCTCGAGGAACAGGAAAAGTTTCTCAAGGAACCGCACGCACATTGGCCAACAGCGCCGGAGAGCTCGCACCATCAGCACCTGCTCTGACCTGCAGCCTGGCTCTCCAATTGAATCTGTGGAGCCTCTGAGCAACGAAGCCCCCGAAGGAGAGACACCCACCGCACCAGAGCCGGAGGCAATCTCTTCCCAAGCACCAGACACCAGCCCTCCGCACAGCAGCTCACCTGCACCTGACAGAAACCGCACCGGGAGCAAGAACTTCAAAACTAAAAAGGTACTGCCGTCGTAAAAGAATTACTAATAGTTATTTATTCATGCAAATATACACAGATAAACTTATTTAATGTATGAAAAACAACTTTTTTTCACAGCACTTTGTGAGTGAGTGGGTGGGAGAGAAGCAGCAGGACCGTGGTGCAGTACGAACCCCAGAGCCGGCCCCCGAGAGGCCGCTGAGAATAAGCAGTGACCCCGAAGTACTCGCCACACAGCTGAACGCCCTCCCAGGCATGGCCTGCTCTCCACAGGTCTACAGCACGCCCAAACACTACGTCCGCTTCTCGTCCCCTTTCCTGGCGAACCGCAGTCCGACAACTCCCGGAGTCCCCACTGGGAGACGGCGTTCCAGAGAACTGCCAGAAACGCCGCCAACCACCGGCTCCTGCAAGAAGGTAGAGTCCCGCTTTAGAGATTTTTCCTGTTTGGCTTTGATACTTGTGGAAAAAAAAGTACATCCAGCCAGTTTTTGGACAGTCATGGATCTGTGAGTTTAGAAATGATCATTAGCTTTGACTGTCTGACTGCGGCGAACGCTTTCCAGTGTGTTAAACTCATTTGATCACCTGCAACGATGAAGGAAAACTCACCGGTATCAGTATCTGCTTCAATTGTTGAGTTACTCAACCTCTCCTGTTTCTTTCAGCGATGGTTGAAGCAGGCCCTTGAGGAAGAGGGATCCACCAGCCCAGCCAGACGACCAAGCCTCCTCATGCCCTGTGAGGGTCCTCTTAGCCCCTCAATCAACGGAGACTCTGACAGCCCTCTTCCCTACAATGGCACCTGCTCGCTACCTGGTAAGTCTTGGTGGGAACTGTGCGGCCAGCGATGTCTGACCACGATACTCGGAAAGTACCGTATGAATGTTCATCTAAAGCACACGCCATGTTTCTTCCCACAGAGTTGCCCACGCCTTTGAAAAAGCGCCGGTTGAGTCCATTAGATGCCTGTATGTCTGAGAGCTCCACACCCTACGGCTCCCCTTGTGCCACGCCCACCAGGGCAGACCAATCGGAGACACCCGCAACCCCCATCTTACTGGCTACCCCACCGCGTCCCAGAACGGAGGAGCCCAGTACAGAGCCCCCGCCCAACACCCCAACGCAGACACTTAACGCCCCTCTGGAGGTAATAACACTGTCTGTGTGGAGGTTACACGTTTGTTTACATTAGAAAAAGAGCTGGAGTGACTAAATCTGTTCTTGTTTCCACAGAGTGAATCCTCTGTGGAGAGCTCCCCAGAGCTCAGCCGGAAACCCAGTGTACAAGAGGTGAGTGAAGGACGCAGCAGCAGTTCATCAGTAGACCATCATTGGTGCTCCATCTCATTATGGCTTGACAGTTCCCTGACATTGATTCCTCCCTCCTTTCGTAGGCCGATCGTCCTCCTTCGTTGGTCTCCTCTCCCTGCATCAGGGCTCCCAGTTCAGACGGACTCCCGGCTGAAGCCAAAGTGTCGGTTCCTGAGAGTCCACAGCCTCCGGTCGCCGACTCTGTGGACTGTGGAGAGGACAGGACCGATGGTGGGGTTGTAGAAGGCAGTAGTGAGCCTTCCTCGTCCGCAGAAACATGTGCTTCCTCTTTTCCTGGCTGGATAAAAAGCCCAGACAGAGGCCCGACTGGACCAGCTGGCCTGAACTTCTCTCCAGTCAACTCAAACCTAAGGGACCTCACCCCCTCACACACTCTGGAGCCCCTGGCGGCTCCCTTCAGGCCCGACGCTGCAGCTGGGGCTGCGGCAGGGTCCACAGCAGGGACCGGGTCATTGGTTGGCCCTCAAGCCCCCTTCAGTGAAGGCCAGGGGCAGCTGTTTTACCCCTGCTCTGAGGAGGGAGGTTCACTCGGCTTCTCGCGCTCACTGAATGGGGATGGCAGCGGTGAAGGAGGAGGATCAGCGCAGAACCCCCCACAGAAGAAAAAGGTAAGTTATCACAAGAGCTGCCTCGATGTAGATTCAATGATCTCATTGACTCAGTAACTGTCAACATGCTGCCCTCTACTGGTCAAACACAAGCCGTGCTCTTTGTTCATCAATGACGTTGTGTCTTCCCAGGTTTCCCTGCTAGAATACAGGAAACGTCAGCGCGAAGCCCGTCGCAGCGGCTCCAAGACCGAGTGCAGCTCTCCTGTCTCCACAGTGCCACCTCTGACCGTGGACGCCTTCCCCGTCGCGCTGGAGACGACAAGCGAACCTCCACTACCCCCTGCTCCTACAGCTGTCTGCAACGCCAACAACACCATCGTTGTTAAAGAGCCCCAGACGAGCGAGGAGGCCGAGACGCCCGGAGAGAAAGGCGAGAAGGAAGGAGGAGAAGGACAGTGGTACGTACCATGAAAACTGCCTTTGTTTAAAACATGAAGGAGCTGCAGAGCCTTGAGGTCCAACGTTTTTCTGTTGTTTTTTTTTGTAGGACGTCGTCCACTTCTGTAGAGCAGGCCCGAGAACGCAGCTACCACAGAGCTCTGCTGCTCAGCAAAGACAAGGACACGGGTGAGGATGATGACACCGACTGTAAATCGTCTGCATTAAAGGAGTAGTTCAACAGTTTGAGGAATAAACGTTTGTCCTCTTTCAGATGGTGAGACAGAAGGTGGAGATACACCTGCACTGAGAGATTGCCCGTCTCCAAGTCTTCAGAAGACCCCGACTCACACCGTAAGTCAACGCGAAGAAGATCCGACTCGTCTCAGAGAGTTGTCGACAAGTTTCTAACGTTCCCTCTGTCTTCCCTCGCAGCCCTGCTCTCCTGGTCCTCTCGCTCAGTCCACCAATCGGCCACCGAAGGAGGAAGACGGCGACGGGCAGCCGAGCAAGCCTGCGGGACCCAAGTCGGCTCCTCTGACCCCCACAAAGCTGCATCCCACCCCGTTACCCTCCTCGCCGGTCCACTATCCGGGACCCTCCCTCCTGCACTCGCCCAAGCCTCAGCCTCAGGGCTCGCCGTACCGCAGCCAGAGGGCGCTGTTCTCCGCTCAGCCTCAAAACCAACCGCAGCCCCAGGCTCAGACTGGCCCAGCTCCTTTCCCCCAGTATAACACACAGAGTGCTCCACCGCCACCTCCCCCTCCTCCACCAGCACCACCGGCCTCCACGGCGTATTTTCCCAGCCAGAGCCCCTCGCCTGCTGGACCTTTCCCCGGGTTCAAACCCGCTGTCACACCCCCTTACCCTCCGTGTTCTCAGCCCCTGATGCAGACTCTTCCCCACAGCGTGCACTATCAGAGCTCAGCCGCTCCACCGCCGCCGCCTCCTCCGCCCCCGCACCCGATGCCCGGCCCCACCCTGCTGCACGTCAACCTGCAGCCCCCTCCCATCCAGCAGCACCAGCTCATGCTGACCACCGCCCCTCCGCCGCCTCCTCCCCCACAGGGCCAGACCTCACAGCAGCAGCAGCAGCAGCCTCCCGCTGGCAGCTCCCTGCTGTCGCTCACCCCTCCTCCGCCGCCTCCTCCACCTCCTCCAGCCCCCTCGACCAACGCCCCGATGCAGGCCCACCACTTTCAGAACTTAGGGGGTTTTCAGCCGGCGTTGCTACACCCGGGCGGCGCCGCCACAAACCCTTCAGTGCCCCAATCCACGTACCCCCCACCCCTTCAGCAGACCGGACTGCCTCCACCTCCCCCTCCTCCTCCCCAACAGACTCAACAAGGCCAGGCTCAGGCCGCCGCCTCCCAGATGCCTTCTGGGACTCGTGGAGCTCCTGCGTCCTCGACCCCCTTCCACAGCTCGGGGTACCTGAGCACAGGGTGGCACTGACGGCCCCTTCCCCTCAACCACCCACCCAAACCAACCCCACCCACCCAGCAGCAGCCCCTGAGAACTCAGCCTGAGAGGGGCGTGTACCATAAGCTGTAGATATGTTTTCTATGTACCCGAACACATGGCCAGTGGAAAAACAGCTGATTGTGGGATAAAAGGATACTTTTTAAAAAATTGGAAAAAAAAAACAAGGACAGAAATTTTTTTTTAGAAAAAAAGGACAGTAATTAAGACAAACTGTAAAAAAAAATGAAGATGGACGATCCCTGCGGTGCTCATAGCCCTCTCTCTCTCTCTCTCTCTCTCTCTCTCTCTCTCTCTCTCTCTCTCTCTGGCCTCCTTTTTTGTTTTTATATATCCTTCCTGTGATGGAGAGGAAAACTCTCTGTTCTGTGTCTTGTTTGAACTCCCGTTGTAACGCCCCGCACTTTGTTTATCAATGGACATTCCAGCCTATACCCTCCCTCCCTCCCTCCTTTCTTTCTTTGTCAGTTATTCCTCTCCTCTCTCGTCTGTTGTCGGCTCTCTACAAACATTTATTTGTTTTAATCTAGTGGCTCATTATAGCAAAGAGAAAAAAAGCTTTTTGTATAGAGAAAAAAAAACACACAATTATTTTTTTTATTCCTCTGTCTAACAACAAATAATCTGTTCACCGCTGCAGATTCAGAAAAGAAAAAGAGAAAAAGACCCGTTTCTGGGAGCCTGCCTCACCGCCCTGGGAGGCTGCACTCATGTATGGATGTGTGTGTGAATGCCTGTGTGTGTGTTAAGAGGAGGAAAGTGTGTGAGTGTGTGTGATGAGTGCTTGTAGTCTTCTAAGGTAGGCAGAGGTCTTGACCCCACAGGTAGGACGTTAGCGGTTTATTTTTGAATATCAATGGTTATTTGTAGAAAGTGTAATTTAATGTATAGGTGGTTACTCCAGCTTTCACCAGGAACAGGTTGTAAATATTTGCTTCTTTTCTTTTTCTATGCTTGTACAATTCGCTCCCATCCCATTTTGAAATATGGTTGTACATATGAACGCTCTTCTTGGCAAAGCTGAATGTTTCTGTGACTGTAGCATTATTTTTATTTTATTTTTCCACCCCTCCTCTTCCTCTTCCTCCTCCTCTTCTCTCTGGACTCTTTTGTCTTTTTTTTTTTTTTTTCTAATTTTTATTATTTGTGTGTGTGAGTGTATGTTTGTGCGGAGGGGAGAGACTCACAGACACTGCACTGGTTGGCTATTTTCATGGTTCATTATAATAAATCACTGTAATGACAGTTTTATACAACTTGTCGTGACATGTGTCTCTGGGAGAATTTGTGCCGTCGTCTTGTTTTTTTTCCTTCGCTGCCTTGGGGAGAGAAGACGTTCAAGGACGGCGAAAAAAGGTTCTGCTGCAGAGATACGACTGTTCGGCAACGTTGGGGTAATTTGTTAGACAATCCCCAGGAGGCACGTGAACATCCATAAATCTATATAATGCACATGAATTGCAGAAACACACATGCACAGTGCTGTTTTATTCCCAATTCTTCTGATGCTGTAACAAGAGGAAGAAAGACCCATACGTGGTCAAAGTGCTGAGTGAACTGGGAGCGAGAAAGCAGCGTGTAACATACAGATTAATTGGTAATAATCACCCTCGGAAAGTTGGTTCATTACATAAATATATAACACTAAACAAGAACAGAGCTGGAACTATTAAGATAAGATAGACTTTAATGATCCCACACCGGGAAATTCACTTGTCACAGCAGCTCGTGCACACAATAAATAAATTACTCATAAATAGGAAATCTATAGAAGAAGAGAGCCGTCTGTGGCTGAAGGAGCTGATTTGCAGAGGCGAGTGTTCGTCAAGATGACCCTTCACAAAATAATTTCTTCATCTCTTCTTGTTTTGGAGAATATAAATATGCTCAGGGTGGCCTGAGCGTGTCATCGAGCCACCCTTTAAAGCCGCCTAAAAAAATCCTGATCTGAAAACTGCTGAAACTGTTCTAACCTCTAACTCCACATGTCAGTAATATATCGTTTAAAGTCTTTTGACATGTTTACAGCAACTATTTTCCAACATATTTAATGTATTTTGAAAGAAACACAGACTTTAAGGCCCCCACAGTCTCATGCATGAGGTGAGAGGAGTTGTTCATGATGGACGTCAACTTTGCTGACATCCTCCTCTCCCTCACGTCCTCTATGAAGTCTAGGGGGCAGTCCAAGACAGAGCTGGACCTCTTGACTAGTTTGTCAAGACTTTTCCTCTCTCTGAATAATACAAATGCCACCACAGAGTCATAGAAAGTTTTTAACTACCCTGCACACTCCAAAAGAACCTCAGTCTCCTCAGTAAGTGAAGACAACTTTGACCTTTCTTGTACAGCACCAGTCCAGTTTATCGTTGGGGTGAACATCCAGGTATTAGTATGCTCCCGTCATCTTGATATCCAATCCCTGGATGTTCACGGGTGTGGTCTGAGGTGTCTTCGTCCTGCAATGCCAGTATCTTTAGAGAACTTCTCGAGGTGTCAGCTGTCGATGTCTAAAGTCTGATATGTACAGGGTGAAGAGAAAAGCAAATCACCACATCATACATGAAGCTTTACATACTATGGTCTGTCGGTGATGTAGTTGATAGTCCACGCAGCTAGGTGGCGCTCAACTCCAGCCCCTTCTAGCTTCCCCTCTTAGCAGTGATGGCTGTATTGAAAGCGTCTGAAAAGTCACATTACTTGTTTAAAAAGATGACGGAGAGAGTTTAAGATGTCCTAAAATAGCCACCACACAGAGGAAAGCATCTTTTGTGTTTGGTGACAACTTGGCCTTTTCCCTGCTACCACCCTCGGTCTAATGTTGACATCTTCTGCCCCACTGGTTGTTTGAATATAATAGCAAAGTATATTTTTAAACCCATCAGCCTGTCTGCCTCATGTCGTATAGACTTTTAGTCTTGTCTAAACAAAATGACTGACATCTTGTAGTCTCATAAAACAAAGATTTCCCCTGTTAGATGTGTACAGCCCCCCTGCAGGGTGTTAGGATTCATGTGAGCAGATGGTCTCGTACACCTACGCCTCTGATCCAGGAGCCTTTGTGCGTTCATGATTATGATAATGTGCTTCATAACGAGGACAACCACAATGTGAAGTCTTTGTTGCATTCGGCAGCAGTTGTTCTGCTGTACTACTGAAGTGATTAACTGTTGAACAGTTTAATCAGTATGAGTAAATAGACGCTACTTGGTCACCTGAATATTGCACCTATTCCCAGTCGGCGTTCCAGTTATCCCAAAAGATGTTGGGGTCATGGCTTGGTGAATACATACAGGAGATAACAGACGGGAAACCGATTTCTCTTTGGACAGGACTTCCACTAACTGTGAAAACAATACCACTTATCTGTTTTTCTAAAAATATGATGTTTCCTCATGTGCCGGTGGCTACCTGGATAGGAAATAGTCGAAACTTGGAGAGGGTTAAAAATCATACATTTCTTCTATAGGCTAAGATTCAAAGAGTCTTTGAGGATTGTAGGAAAACCCCCTGATCTATCATCTTATGGGTTCTCCAAACATCAACTCATATGCTTGGCTCTGTAGCTCAAATGAGAGGTACTCTGGGGCCAAGATATTCCCATGTTTACATGAGTAATGAGCATGTCCTTTCTGAAACAGTTTGAAAGACCCGAAAAGTTCAAATCTATCTATATCTAAGTCATGAAAACCAGACCAGTATGTGTATTTACATACTTACGGACATATACAGCGTGTAGTGTAGTTACAAAAATGTTTATCCTTGATGTAATTTTATTAAAATCGTTTTAGTTCTTCAAAGTAAAGACTTTTTAAAATGTATTTCTTTCAATTATGTCACACTAAAATACTCTTTGTGACTTGATGATGTGGCAGGAAAGTAAAATTGGGCCTTTTTGGTTCATTAGGAATAAGAGTCAGTCTTTGTAGCATTGTGAGACACTGTAACAACCAATCAAATACAAAAAACCAAAGTGTAAAAGTGACATTTCGCCGTTTTTACAGGTTAACGTTAGCTTCTTCAGCTCGACCAGCTACCATCTGAAGTAGCAGTGATAATATCAAAAGGGGTTCACGGGGGATAATGTTGCGTGACACTTGAAACTATACTATTTATTTTAAAACAGTGTGAGAAATATGGTTTACTAACGTTCTGACTAAGAGTTATAGCAGATACCACTTTCCGTTAGCCGGTTAGCTCTGTCTCTCTGGCAAATGGTGACCAAATCTGCGTACCATCAGCTCTGAAGCTCATTAAGTAATGTTATAATCACATTTCTTTAAACAGTATAAAAACCAAAAAGTAAAAGTGACAATTCACGGTTTAATCTTACGTTAGCTATGTTGGCTACTTGGCTAGCCTGGTTGCCTAGCAGCAAGAACTGTTTTTTTTTCTTCCGTCGTCATAGTTACAAAAACAAATTTTATCTTTTAATGAACAAACGATGAAGAATGACAGGAAACTCAAAGATGCAACAACAGAGTCGAACATGTTCGTGTTCAGTTCAGCTTTTCTTTGAGCCCTTTTTTAGTAGCTACTCCACAACACTGTCAGATTACAAGATACTGTATGGCACACACTAATAATGGTCCAATAGCTCGACATTTCAAAGTGTACATTTCAAAGTCAAGACAAAGTACAGGGACATAATCAACATATAGCTATACACAGATTATAGACTTCATACAATTGATGTTTTCTTCTATTTAGTATCTGTTAATCTCTAATTACTACCTTTTGATTCTATCACATCAAACATTTAATTATAACAAAAGCTGTCTTTTTCTTTCCTATAATTGTCTTTAGTCCTCACTTTGCTGATACCACTTTGGTCCTTTGCAGGGCGTTTGTTGACTTGATAAGAAAGAAGATCTGACAGCTTTAACCTCCAGTCTGTTAAGTCCTTGTTTGTGCCAGTCAAAGTCTGTATAATTTGTTGTGATTTGATTCGATTTGAGCGTCCGTCGCACGGTGTCCTGGAGCTGAATTTACCACACGAAGGAGTCTTTTCGGTTGCGACGGCAGCCTTCCTCACATCCATACGGAAAACATTTCAGTTCAGAACAGATCAGGTAAGATGATGCAGTGACATACCAACACAGGTAAACTTTAGATAAAGTCTTGAGAATTTATCCTGCAAAAATAAACAGTTTGAGATGAAGGCTATTTTACAGAGGGAGCTTTCAGAGAGGACGATTTAGAGGCATCCATCAAGGTTGTGTGTCCTCTTCCAGACCTCCTCATCTTCTTCTTCTTCGATCTGTTCTTTCCCCACACATCAGCTCTGCATCCCAGCCACAGGCTGGACCAGGAGGAGGAAGCTGGATCCTGAAGGAAACATCACATCTAGGCAACAAAACCTGCAGGACAGAAGAAGAATCTGCAGTTGTCACATCTGGTTTGCACTATGTCCAATCAATGAAGCCAGTAAATAGCCTAAAACGTGTTTGCTTTGTCTTCTCTAGAAAGGACTAGGTGGGTGTTTTTGGGTTGTTTTGCATGATGGACTGACCGCTGCCACGATCGTGACCATGCTCACTGGCAAAACATTGGTTGCCATGGTGGTAATGTTTTAAATAGTTGTATTGTCAAGCTTTTCAAAGGTCCTAAATGTTCTTAATCAGCACAATAGCTGAGTTTTTGTTTTTTGGAAGCGTTCCCAAAATTGAATGTCATCGATATACACCGATCAGCCATAACATTATGACCACTGACAGGTGAATGACACTGATTATCTCATTATCATGGTACCTGTCAGTGGGTGGGACAGCAAGTGAACATTTTGTCCTCAAAGCTGACATGTTAGAAGCAGGAAAAATGGGCAAGCATAGAAATTTGAGACATTTGACAGGGGCCAAATTGTGATGGCTCGACGTCTGGGTCAGAGCATCTCCAAAACTGTAGTTCTTGTGGGGGAGTTCCTGGTCTGCAGTGGACAGCGCCTATCAAAAGACGTCCAAGAGCAACAGTGTCATGGGCAGTGTAGGATCATTGATGCACATGAGGAGCAAAAGCTGGCTCGTGTGGTCCGATCAAACAGTGAATCCAAAAGAGAATACTGGTTCTGATAGAAAGGTGTCAGAACACATAGTCCATGGCAGTTTGTTGCGTATATGGGGGCTGCGTAGCTGCAGACCAGTCAGGGTACCCATGCTAACCCCTGTCCATTGCCAAAAACTCTAACAATGAGCATGTGAGCATGGAAACGGTATTCCCTGATGGCCTCTTTCGCAAAAATGGTTCAGGAATGGTTTGAGGAACACAACAAGGAGTTAAAGGTGTTAACCTGGCCTCCAAATTCCCCAAATCTCAGTCCAATTGATGGATCTGTGGGATTTGCTGGATCCACAGAGGCCCCACCTCGCAATTTACAAGACTTAAAGCATCTGCTGCTAACGTCTTGGCGCCGGATACCTCAGCGCCTTGATGAATCAGGGCTCTTTTGGTGGCAAAAGGGGGACCTACATCGTGTTAGTGGTGGTAATGGCTGATCGGTGTATACATGAGATCTGAAACAACAGGAATAGGAAGATACATGTCTTTTTACTCGAGACTTACATTGGTAAATATGATCCTTACCTGTTTCTGCTTGTGATTTTACCATTACCAGATGTTATATGGCGTTATTGCCGCTCTCTGTGAGGGGAAAAAGAGAGAAACCAGTTCAGTAAAAGAGGATACTGTAACATATTTTAACCAGTAGGTGGCATTGTTAGACAAAACTTCTCCTCTGTGGGCGCTTACAGCTGCTTGAATTAAAACACTGATGTTTCTAACTTGGACAGGTGTCACTATCCATCCTCCTGAGTGACAAGATAAGAAAACATCCCATTTAAACTTCATCTGCTGTTTGATTAATCTCCCACTTTTCACTTTCATTCTCATATTTCATGTACATCTGCCTCCTCCTCCTCGGCTCATTATCCCTCTCTTCCCCTCTGTCTTGTCCTTCCTCTCCGGTCCTTTCAGTTGATAATGGCTTCTTCCTTCCAGTCTTTTTGCTTATATGAGCGAACAGGCGACTGTGTCCCGGCTGATATGGTGGCTGTGATTCATTTAGACAGGCTGGCAGCAAGCTGTGTAAACAGCCATTAGTAATTCATGACTGTGTCCAGCATCCCCAGGCTTCAATTAACCCTTGATATCGGTGCATTCTTCCTCTACAGTCACCCATTTTTCTCTCTTATTGCTTTTCATCTTCATCTGTATTCCCCTCTTCTTCCCGCCTCCTCACCGTTTAGATCATTCTCTTCGGGTCTGAGTGCAGTTTGTAGTTTCACTCAATCAGCGATAGAAAAACCTCATTGGGAAGAGGGGCAGATGGTATATAACATCCATCTAATGTATGCAAATTAATAACCAGAGCATAGGAAATTATGCAAGGAAATCTTAGAGGAAATAAGGTGTGTTTTTAATTTCAAGCTGCCGGTGGGATGTGTAGCACGGCAGCGGGAATCAGATCTTTGATGTGTACCGTCTCATTACGTTATTGAGCTTTAATGGAAAGGATAATTAAGCACAAAAACCTAGGAGAGGAGTGGAAAGTTAATGTCCTCAGACTTGCAGCTCGCTTTGACTTTGCTTGGAGTTGAGCCTCACAACTTAAAGGACTTACAGTAATAATAATAATACACTACCAAAGCCAAAAGTGTAATAAAATCTGGCTGCAGACAGTCAGGCCAGCGTTAAATTGATTTTTTTTTTAAATAAGTTTAGTAGCACTTGCTTTGTTTTGTTTTGAACATTGCCTGGATTTCATTTCAGGTACAATTGCACTACAGCTTTTATATAAAGTGAATCGCTATAAAACAGGTTTAGAGAAGTAAAAAATGTACAATTAGTTCTTGAAATCTGGTGTAGAAAGTCTTATAGCTTGTCCAAGACTTGCCTGTCTTAACTTGGGAGTTAATCGTTAAGAGTACAGCTGAAACAATTAGCTGATCAATCTGGATGAGTCTGTTGGTTTCCAACCTTTTTTGTCTTGAGGTAAAGCAACGTTTACTTGTGGCGTTTCGTCATATGTTGCACCCAGTAAATCTACAATTTGCAATGTGATCAGAGAAGGTTAGTTGGTCATTAATCATGACTCCTTAGTTTTTCACTATTCTGATTAATGTTGATGTCATGGTGTATAATAGGTTTAGCAGTTTTTGAGAGGCACAGCTGGAGGTGGTTTGCCTTCATCCATGTAGATACGTCTGAGAGGCATTCAGATATCTGTGCAGGAAGGAGGACTCATCAGGTGTAAATGACAGATAGAGCGGTGTGTCATCAGCATAGTGAAGATTCTGGCTTCAGCCACAAGAGCTTTAGTGAGGTCACTTGCAGTCGGCGTTTCGGTTCATCCAAGAAATGTTGCAGACCAGTCAAGTTCTACACAATTTCTTCAGGGCTTTGTGCTTGGGGGCTTTCTACAAACATTTACCTCAACGTTGGAACCACTCTGTTATCAAAAATATCAATGAATACTGCCTTTAATTCGAAGTAATACCATGACTTCTGCCTCAGATTTAAGTACACAAAAGTATGTGGACTGTTGTGTCTTTTGCCCTAACCAACAGAATTATTATTTCAAAAAACCTGCAGTCTAACACTGTTTTTCAATCCTGGTCCTCGGAGACCACTGCCCTGCATATTTTAGATGGTTCCTCCTCCACCACACCTGATTCAAATGAGCGGCTCGTTATCAGGCCACTGCAGAGCTTGATGACGAGCTGATCATTTGAATCAGGTGTGCTGGAATCAGGAGGTCCCCGAGGACCAGGATTGAAAAACACTGGTCTAACACATGCACTGTTTCTACCCACTATGCGCGACAAGGGTATCATCCTCTTACTGTCCCCCAGCAGCTCCTCAGACATCAGACTGTCCTGACGATTTCCCAGGACGAAGGCCAAGAAGGAGAGAATGAGAGCGTCCATGATGCCCATGATGGCGAGGATGTAGGCCCAGCGCACCGAGCAGGCCCCGAGAGTGTACTTATCCGTCTGCTCGCCACACATTCGCTTCACCTCGTCGCTGTCCCATCCGTCTGGGTAGATCATGCAGCCTAGAATCAGACATGTGCCTGGAATAGGAAGGGAGAAAGAGGGGTTAGTGTTTGCAAGGGCTTAATGACACTCTGTAAACCCGAACCTATAAAAGATGCACAAGTTATTGTTATAGTTACAAGTGTATGGTACTTAGTGTAAAAACAGTGTGCTTAGGGGGGTTGTAATAGGGTATTATTTACACTTAAAGCTTTGCAATGCAAAGGATCTAAATCTTGACTTGAGGATAAAATTCTGTTTTACCTAAAAATTTTGTTTTTGTGATGTGATGTGGGGTTGACGAAGGGATATTTGAGTTGATTTGACACAGCTGTGAGTGTACGTCAGACAAAAAAAGGTGGGAAACCACCACAAAAAGTTAACACATGTCTGTAAATTAGAGATTTAAGACAAACGAGATAGAAGAAATAAGCGAAGACAAGGAAAGGAGGAGACAGCGTCACAGAAAGGTGAAGAAGAAGGCACAAAGAGAGAATATGTTACCACATGTCACAGCACCATGTGGTGGTGAGTCGGGCTGCCTTCATTAGCCGTCTGCTGCATGGCCGACAATGACAGACTGAGCTGTTAGAGAGCATCTAACAACACTTCTGCTGCAGAGCTGTTTTCACATTCACACACACAGCCGGCCGAGGCAATCAAGTGATTTTACAGGTCTGAGAGGTCTGTATTTATTTGTTGACAATGCTGCCAAAAGCTAAGTCTGAATGTCAGAGGTTTTGTGTGTCTGTGTGTGGGTGTCTCCTGTCTTTGTGAGAACCAGCTTGAGTTTTGGATAATGAGAGAGAGAGAGGATGTTTTTTTGGAAAAGGGGTCTACCAAAAAACCCAAATGAGATTTTGTTACACAGTCTCTGTTATGATGATGATGCCATCCATTGGACTGACCTCAGTGGTCCGATTATTATAAATTCATGCCAGGCTGCCAAGAAACCTGGAAAAGAAGTCTACAGAACTTTAATCAAAATTCAAGTAGAAATCACAAAGATTGAGAAATGGGTATAAAACAATGCTCAACGAATCCACAGGTACACCTGTTCATCTGCTCGTTAACGCAATCATCTAATCAGCCAATCACACTGCAACAACCCAATGCGTTTTGGCATGCAGACATGGTCAAGACGACCTGCTGAAGTTCAAACCAAGCATCAGAATGGGGAAGAAAGGTGGTTTAAGCGACTTTGGCCTTGTTGAGAGAATGGCCAGACTGATTCAAGATGATAAACCGTAAACTGTCCTATTTGACTTCTGTAGTAATTAATATCATGGCAAGAACTACTCAACTAAGTAAACGGTGCATCATTATTATAAGATGTGAAGGTCAGTCAAGTTTTAGGCACTTTAGCAGAGGCTCTCATGAGGACCACTCCAGGAAAGAAAGACCAAGAGTAACCTCTGCTGCAAAGGATAAGTTCATTAAGTTACCAGCCTCAGAAATCACCAATTAACAGCACCTCAGATTAAAGCCCAGATAATTGCTTTAGAGTTCAAGAAGCAGACATGTCAATGTCAACTGTTTAGAGGAGGCTGCGTGAATTAGGCCTTCACGGTCGAATTGCTGCAATGGAACCACGACTGAAGAAGATTCCTTAGGCCAGAAAACACAAAGAATGGACATTAGAGCAGTGGAAATCTGTACTTCGGTCTGATGAGTTCAAATTTGAGACTTTAGATTCCAACGAGAAGGTGAATGGATGGAATCTGCATGTGTGGTTCCCACCGTGAAGCCTGGAGAAGGAGATGTGATGGTGTGGGGCTGCTTCTCTGGTGACACTGTTGGCCATCTTCACCATAACATTATCCAGCGACACGTCATCCCATCTGGTTTGCTCTTAATGGGACCATCATCCACCCACCCATCCAGGCTATCTATGGGCTATTTTAGAGAGTGATGGTGTGCCTCCACAATCACTTGACCTAAACCCAGTGGAGATCGTTTGGGATGAGTTGGACCACAGAGTGAAGGATAAGCAGCCAACAACTGCAAATGTATAATCTCTAATTGTGTCCCTCCATCCCTCAAATCTTGTTTCTTATCTTACCCACTCCTCCCTCTGGCTCTCTTCGTGGTCACCATAATGAGAAAAGATGGAGTGAGTGGTACAGTCGTGAGACGGATCTCTTTATGTATGATAGAGACAGATGATGAGTGTCTGGATGAGTCAGGGCTCCGTGCTGTGCCCTCCCGCCCGAATCATGCCCGTTTTTCTTTAAGTCATGTCTTAAACACAACCAGTCACCCCTCTCACAATTGCACCAATAAAAGCAGCAACAAGCTACCATAATAATAACCAGTATCGATGTAAAAGCACTCTAATCCATATCAGACGCCTCCCCAGGAGGCACTGAGTCTATTGACTTTCCTGCAGCCTTCCTGAATTTGAAGATCAATTTTGTTTTTTTCAGTTTAAAGCAGCAGTCGGTTGCTGTAAATAACATCTCTTTATATGATGTTTATTAGACACAGCATGTTCCCTGCTGCAAAAGTATTTTTTGACTCAGTGCTGCCTTTCGCGTGGGTGCATACTGAGAGAGAAAGTACTCATGAGATATGTTGATTTTTCTTTATTCATCGCTGTACTAACCAGTTTTTTTTTATATGTCTTGTAGATCAGATCTCTAAGTCTTTTTTTGAATCCACTTAGACTCAGCCTGTGATCACGACAACAGCGATTTAAAGTCCAAATTTGACAAATTCACCGTGCCAAAAGTCCCTCGCTGCCAAAACAAAGCTTGACAGAAAGCAACAGGGAATGTAATCTGTGAAATTCACAAGGAAACATTTGTTGTTTCTCCACTGACAGCAGCGGATGCGTGACGTCACTCGTAGGTCTCTGAAGAGCTCTTGTGGAGCTTCTGCCTCCCGGCTAATCTAAAAATGAATATAATAGTGTTCCCATGTACTTCTTATCTTTAGTCTCTGTATCTCATTCGGCTGAGAACTCGTATCCTGTTTTTCTCTGGTTTGACCTTCTGCCTGGTTATTGGATTGTGGATTTTGTTTTCTGGTACTGCTCTTCACTGTTAGTTCCTGTCCACCTGTGGAGAGAATTAAAGTACATGAAGAACCGTACCCCGTGTTGCATCTGGGTCTACCTCCGAACTGTTACACTATGATGCCGCGAAGCTCTAACAAACCTATAAACAAACCCACAAATGTCTTTTAAAGTATAAATGTGTCACGTAAAGATGTTTGACTCTTCTAATCTTTAGGAAATGTATGTCTCGTGTTCACAAAACACCAAACTTTAACCCCGTCTTCCACGGTACATTAGTGTTGATTCTATTCATGCATATTAGAGGATCTGGCACAATGCACACAGTTCTCTCCTGTGTAAACAAACTGCTCCTGCAGGCTTTTCAGTTGTAATATTAATAGACTGAGTTGATCTGCGCCGTGTCTCAATGGCAAATCTTAAATCTCCCACAGAGCTCAAGTTGAAGAGAGATGCAGGAGATCAAAGAGGCATCGGTGACTCTCATCTGAATGCCTCGAGATGTCCATCTTCGTGCCGTGGTGGTGGTTCAGACATCCAGTAGCTCCAGATTTGATGCCCCGAAATGCCGAGTTTATGTCGGCATAAATCTTAAATGTGCACTCCTCTGTGTTTGCATGCTTTTGCATAAACATACATATGAATGTAAATCCCACTTCTTCTCACTGGCTCATCTTATAAGCATCATTTTGGCTGATTTTCCTGTTCTCAAATGCATTGAATATAATTTTTCAGCTGGCACAGGTGTATCATTTTTTTTTCCCCGCTGCTATCAGCCGAGAAAGTGCAAACAAACAACAAGAAGAAATCATTTCTATCACCCAAAACTTCATCCAAATGTCTGTAAAGTAGGCTGAGGGCAATCGTTTATTTTTAGGCCCTGCACTGAAATGTTGTCGTGTAGCTACAAACAATCCTACAAATGGCACGCAGCCATGGCATAACGTGCGGTAACAAAAGTAGTAAGCCAACGGGGTCAGCCTGCTCATTTCCTGATAAATAAATTCTCCTCACCTCAACAGCCCTGCCCTCATCACAGAGGCAGCCTGCACGCAATCCCTGCCATAAATAATGTAAGATATTATGAAACCATCAGACGGAGGCGAATTGTGTCAGCTCATTTTAGAGTTTTCAAATCGTGCACAACCTAAAAGCTCGGAACAACATTTGGAGTCACAGATGAGTGATCATCAAGCTCACAGGCTGCTCCTAACATGAAGACTTCAGTATTCACACTGCAGGAGTAATGAGCTAGAACACACTGGACCTCTGGTCTCCACCACAGAGGGAAGAGGAGACCAATTAGAGATGCAATGCTACATCTTCCTCTCTCATCTCTGGTTACTACAGAGACTCCGACTCTTTGTCAGCAACATTTTCTCTCTTTGGTCGAGTCAGTTCTGAAGAGATGATGAAATATTCTGGATTTCTTAACTGTTTATACAAAACATGTGAATGTTTTCCATTAATGCTGTTATGTTCTACTTTTTCCTACTGAAACCAACTGAAGTAAAGCTGAGTTAAAGGATAAAAAGACGGTTTATGGATTCATTTATTAGTTGATGTATCATTTAAAGAGCCCTCTGGTTTCAAATCTACTGCTGTAGCCACACCCAACAGTGATGTCACAGTGTACTGACTTCGACATCACTGATGGTTTCTCCATAAGCCCCCATGTTAAAATGTCCAACTTCACAGCAGAAATAAACATGTTTACAGCCTGGTACAAAAAACAGTTTTGGTCTTGTAATAGTAAATTAAATTTCTTTGTTTTAACCACTAGAGACGCACAACCTTCCCCCTTCTTAACATCTGATACCAGGTCCTTTTGTAAATTGTGACTCAACTTTGCACCTAAATACAAGATCCTGCAGGATACTTCAGCTGTAAAACACACCAACGGGGGCTCGGCGCCAATACCTGCAACAGACAAAAGGGTGTGAAAGGAGTGTCCCTCAGGTATAAATGTTTAGGTGTCCCCATGCTTGGGGTCTTTCTTCATCTTCGACCGCTTGCGTGTTGATTTGACCTTTTCTTTGCAAAAAAAATAAAACCTTGTCGACCGGCAGAAGTCTCTGTTTTATTCTTTACCGGCAGCAGAGAAATTTCCACAACAGTCTCTATAGCTAATTTCCACGTTCATGACAATTGTACTGAGGGTGAATTTATATAGAACTCACCTGTTCACCTTTGATAAACAGGTGCGTGCTGTTACACCTATCATCATCATCATCTGTCTATCATCTCCTTGGAAGCTGGAAAATGATGTTTTTTCAGTATTTTGTGACATTTTAGAGACTAAACGTCTAAATGTTTGTTTAGTTTCAGCCGTAAAGAGAATCTAGACCACTTCATTACAGCTCTGTTATTCCACTTGAACAATCTGATTAATTATTGATTATCTTTCCAAGCGGAGGTCAGAATAAAGTTTGCTGTCAAAAAGTTTCTCAAACATCTCCTTAAAGATCATGAACGCCCTTGATTTCTCTCTTGAACACACATGTTAAACACACACACACAGACACACTTACTCCCTCCTTGAAGGCTTCCCAGCTGACAGCTGTTGGCAGAAACACCGGGAACAATCAGAGGAGGAGGTGTCATAATCTAGACCTCTGTGTCCAATCGCCACATGCTATTACACACACACACACACAAATCAAGCCACTCATTATGGTGCATTTCACAGGCCCAGCTGTAGCTGTCTACTCTGTGGAATCCATGTTCCTTTAAACATCACGGTTATTGAGGGCGTGTGTGTTTATGTGCACGCATGTGTGCTATAGAGTGTAAGAGACCTCATACTGTATGCTCTGCGCGTCAGCGTCGAGGTGGACCATGGCAAATCATATTAATGCGAGTTAATTGGGGCAGAAACTGGCAGCTGCAAGAAGGTATGAGGACAAAATACCTTTTCCTCCCCCCTTCACCCTGATCCCTTCTGCTCCAGAGAGGACTGATCGAGCATATGTGTGTGTGTGTTGAGAGATAAGTCGGGAGGAAAGGGAGCATCATTTGCAACATGAATCGTCCCACATGTCCCCGTCCTCATTAACACCTCTTGTATTAGGTCCACTGATTCGCAGGGTTTTGTCTGCGGTATCGACCACAGATTAACGGGCTGCACGCTTTATGTTTCACATGTTCCACAAAATTAGACCAAAAAAAGGGCAAAATACTACAGATTAATTAATGTTTCTACCAACATGTAATAAAGGAGAAAAGCTACTTAAGTGCCAAATGGTCCAAAATGAAAAGAGTTTATGGAACAGAGTTTATTCATTCATAAAAGATAAGTTGGCTCCAGAGCCTTTTTTATATCACAACCTGCCACTATTCCCACTCTATGCCCACTCCTGTCAGCACTTCTATGTTTGGATTTTCTAATGGTAATTATTGCACATCCAGACACCATATTGTCCATTCTGTCACTATAACTTACAGTCTTAGTCTCCACCCTATACCATTTTCAGCACCATGGAGGACTGATTGAGGAGTTCTTATAATTCTGCAACAGTTCAAAGCGCTTTGAGTCCACTGACAGTACAAAGAACAGACAGCGTTTCCATGGACAGGTTCCTGAAGAGCCTTTTTGAAGCTCAAGAGCAGTCTTCCCTGCAAATCTAAAAAAATTGGCAAAGACGTGGATCATCAGTGGACCTGAGGCGGCTGAATGATGCCTGGGTGCTCGACAAGCCATCTGTAACATAATCAAAGAGGCCCTGCTGTTATTATGCATAACTTTAAGCCTTAATATAATTTGAACAGGTGAGTTCTATATAAATTCACCCTCAGTACAGTTGTCATGAACGGGGAAATTTAGCTATACCAGGCTGTAAACATGTTTATTGCTACAGTGAAGTTGAACATTTTAATATGGGGACTTATGGAGACTGACTCGTTCAGTAGCCACAACTGAACTATATAAAATAGTAAAAGGAGCGTACAGTGTGCACGGATCATGAGACGTTAAGTTAATGTTCAGAGAAGAGTTATTGACGCCACGCTTATAAAAGTCTCTGTTATCAGGAATCTTTTATGAACGTTGGCACGAGTGTTCACCACTTTGTTCAACACTCCTGAAAATGAAACAAAACAAGCCAGGAGCTGATAAAAAAATTAAAAGAAAGTAACCATGTGTGTTCATAAAGATTGCAGATAAAAATTACAAGTAAACATCATAATATGTCCATCTGTATACTGTGAGAAAAGACTGTTTAAACTCCAAAACAATCTTATAACAAAGCTGAGAAAACCAAATAACTAACTAAACAATTATTCCTAGTGACACTTTAATTTACTTTCTAATGATTTTCCAGAAATGAAGCTGTGACTGTGTAATTATAGGGACACGTTCAGTTATGTCGCTCCGTTTAATTGGTAGCATAACCTAATTTTAACGGAGTAATTCTTGTTTTGCACAGCAGGTCAGTCTTTCTGTGTAAAATGCACAATAACAACTTAAAATACAGTACATTACTGTTTTCTTTAAAACTCCTCTAAATAGGTGGATGCTTACTGTGCACTGTCTCTGGATAATGTCTCTATTTCCCTTTAATTAGCATCGAAACACACAGTCCTATCTACAGGGTGTCTTGGTGAACTTATAGTTTACATATAGTTCATATAAATCCCTGAAAGTCACCAGTAATAGCTACAGCCCCACATTGCATGTACACATCTAAGTATTCTTAATGAAACACAGCAGTCTAACAATAAAACACAGTTGTTAACTTCTCTGCTAACACCGTGATCCTCACAAGGAGCTGTCTGTGCACTGTGTAGTGCTGAAACCTCGACCACGCGACGTGGTGGCAGCAGCTGTTTTCGTCTGTTCTCCTCTGCCTCAACAATTCTGTGTGATTTAGCCACTAACCGGGGTCACTTTGGGCCGTTCTGTATGCACGCCGGCACCCGGGCTGAAACAAAAAACGATTTGCATGCCCTCCTACGGCAACCAACAGCATGTTTCTGTTGTCACAGTGGATGATAAGGAAGAGGAATGGGAAGGGGGAGGAAGATAAAGCAAAGAGCGAAGATGAAGAGACAAGGGTGAGGAGGAGGAGGAGGGGAAGAAAGAATAAAGGCAACGGGACAGGAAACAAGGAGGAGAGAGGCGCTTGATCTATGCAGCTCGGGCTTAAAATAACATTACTGCAAGATCAGGATGTGCAACACGACAGGAAAACAACGAGGAACGAGCATTAGAATTATATGTAATCTGAGAGTCTGGCATTAATATTGTAAGATTACCTGCGTGTGTGTGCGTGTGTGTCATTCATGTGTCATTTTCAGGTGTGGATTGAGACGACAAGGCGGAGCAAGGAGGGTGTGAAGACCGAGGAAGGATTCGGCAGGAACAAGGGTTACAAGATTTGAATCCCAATGCACTTCATTTGAGACATGAAGGGAATGAAAGTGGCTGTTTGAAAATGCAGCAGCAGACAGACCACGCTCCTCTGCCGGAGAATACACAAAGAAAGACACAAAGCACGCAGACTTCAGTCAAGTCAGGGCAAAAATTATTATTTTACTCACTTTAAATGACCTCAGCCATTAGGATGTCCTCATTCGATTTATTGAAAAGCTAAATAAAATTTTACTCTGTGTCAAAGACGGGCTAGTTTGAGGATGGTCCCTTGAGGACAGAGTGCAATAAAATTGATTGAGAATCAAATTTACAATCTAATCATCTCTGAGCGGAGTGAGGTGCAAGCTACTCAGGTCTGCACTGAGTGCAGGCCGAACAGAAGTCCAAGAGTTATTATATTATTAGTGCTTTGTCATGTATCAAAGGGAAAAAAAAAAAACAGCTGACCTTGGTTGAAGGTTATAGACACCTTTATTCCAGAGGAGAAACTCAGCAGAGGCTAATTGACGGTTTGCCGCCTCCTGTTGTTACTGTTGCTACGCCTGTTGAGCTTCCTGTTGCAGTTTAGTACAATAACAAAAAGATTTGAAGCCGTGAGCCCTCGATTACAGACAAAAGCAGCTTCTTATTTCTTACCACTGCCCATTAACAGCCAGTCGAACACTCCCTTTGTCAAGCTGGATTTTTGTCATGTCTTGTCATTTCCTGTTTTATTTTGAAAGATAACTCTCCTCTCGTTTCAGGTCACTTGCCCTTCCTCATGTGTCCCCGCCCTGATCGTTTCCACCTGTTCCCCATTACCTTGTGTATATATTGTCTGCGTCTCCCTTTGTCCTGTGCCAAAGTGTTTGGTCTCTCGTAGCCTTCACCAAAGCCTTATTTCATACCCTACAGTCACAGCATCTTAGCTCTAGTGTTCTTTTGTTTGCCTTCCTCGTAAGAGTGATTTTATGTTGTACTTCTTAGTCTAGTCCTTTTGTTTCTTTGTATTTAGCCTAGTGTGTTTCAGCCTAGTTTTGAGCGCCTTAAGTTAATGTTTCATAGCCTTTTGTTGTTCCTCGTTGAGAGTGAATTTGATTTTGTTTATCTTTATTAAGAGTAGTTCAGTGTTTTTTCCTCCTTTGGAGTGATTTTTTTGTTTCCTCTAGTTTAGGCCTTTTTCATAGCCTCACTCAGTCGAGGATATTGTCGACCTGAACAAAACAGCTGTCTGCCAAACTCTGCATCTGAGTCCTCATTGAGTCCCGGCCTGACTCCCTTTTTCCAAAAACGATGCACTCTCTGGACTTTTGGACATGCAGGAAAGGGACAAAGTCAGTATGATCAACTTTGTTAGGGTGCATTCAGAGAGAAAAATGAATAAAAAATGCATTTGAGTAGGGGTCCAGTGGCAGCGGAGAAGTTGAACACGCTATGGTGCCAATCAGGCCGGTCAAACCTCTCCACAGTCAGCCTGAAAAGTCTCTGAAACTGAGACTATCCAGGTGGATTCATGGACTAAACTCTGATACTCTACCTGTGTGTGTGTGTGTGTTCTGGCTTTTTTATTTCATGTACCAGCTTCTTTTTTTTGGGGGGGGGGGCTTTTTATGCCTTTAATGATAGTACAGCTGAAGACAGACAGGAAGCAGGGGCAGAGAGAGGGGGAGTGACACGCAGTAAATCAGCCGTCCGATGCTCGATTCAAACCAGGGCCAGCTGCAGCGAGGACTATAGCCTCCACACACGGGGCGGCCGCTTAACTGCCCCCATGTACCAGCTTCTAAATCTAAGTCTGAATCGCAATTTACGCTGCAAAATAGTGACAGGTTGAAGGAGAAACTATGGTCCTATTTAGAGTCGGCGTTTGTTCTGGGCGACTGTAGAAACGTGGTGGACACTGGACCTTTAAATGCTGAATATCTGTTGTATTCAGCTGCTACACTAAGATAGGACTATCCCTGTGAGCTCCTTCAAAGAAAATAATAAAAGTAATGTAATGAAAACGTCTCTTAGGGTGATGATGTGAAAACAAATCTCGATAACAAGTGTGTGTTAGCACTTTAAGATACCTCCTGTGGCCCTGCAGCGCTGCAGAAACAAAGACTTCTTCTTTTAGTAATAATCTGCATAAAAGTTATTATGATAACCCTCCTGGGTGGAGGCATTGTTTTCCTTTTCTCTAATGCATGAGCCCCCCTGCTGCTTTACTGTACACAGGAGACGACATTTAGAAGTTGCATCCAAACACATTTAGATTTCCGTTGCCCCCCCGTCTCGTTTGAAGTCCTAGTCGGAACGGTCGTCTTCGTCTTCTTGACTTCTCGAACAAGCTTTAATCAAAGCTTCCTCTGATTTCTTATGAGCACAAAACATGTTCGTGGGAGTGGGAGGTCGCTCCTTTTTTACGCCGAGGATCCAATCAAGTGGGATGAGGAGAGATGCTGCATCGCCATGGAGACGGGCTGCCTGCTGTCCCCAGCATCGACTGATATGTGGATTTTTGTATGGATGAGCGTCGAACACCTAAGTTCTCTGTGAATGTGACACAAAAAAGCCACTTCTTCTGCAACATATCGTCACACTACGACCATGATCTGTAGTAGTTTTAGATCTCTGGATGTGTGGTGAGGCGTGTGGAGGATTGAAGGTGATTTAGAGCAAGCGTTCCCATTAATTAAACAGCTCCCACCAGTGAACCTCACGAGTAAATCTGCCAAATGGGATCCCAGACACAGAGAAAAACACGTGTTAAGCCGTGTATGCTCGCTGTCAGTGAAGCTAAAATCCTCCTGCAGTGATAATGTTTGTGGAAGCTCAATATTGGCTCAGCGGGGTAGCGAGGTGACAAGGCGAGGAACAAAAACAACAGTGAGATGTTTTATTTTCTCAGCTGGAGGGCGAGGTAAAGCCCCGCCGGTCACATTTTATTTACAACATTCTCTCCGACGGATGTTTCATTCCTAATAATAAGCTCGGGTATGTTACATGTCTGATCAATCGTCTCCTCGTCGCGACAGCGTTCAGGCGACTTTGGCAGCTCTGAATCTTTAACGGTTGTCCTTATTTTGCCTCCAAAAAGCCGTCTGCTTTTGAAGTCAGGCCGAGGGGATTGCTTCACTCCGTTTCAGTAACTTCTAATGTGTCTCTGATCTTTGGGTGATGGCAGAGATTCTTTCAAGCCCACCCCCACTCCACCCTCCATCCTTTTCTCTGTCTTTCTCGCACTACTGAGCACTGATGATACAAGGAGAACAAAATGAGCCTCCTGTCTTACCGAGGAACATCCACCCGGCATGATCAGAGAAATGCAAGCTGGTAAGAATGGACACCTTTAAAAAGAAGGATACCAGCTACCGTTGGCAAAACAAGGTTCATTTAGTCGCTGCTCTGGAGCTTTTGACCTTATTACAAAGTGCTGAGACATCACTAAAGTTTAGATGTACTTCCAATTTACCAGCTCATGTTTGTGTTACCTTTTCCATCATAAAATATTTATATTTCACTATTTTTCACATCTATTTCACTGATTTTTGGTGAAACTGCATCATACTTTATGGAGAAAAATGTTTTTCTGTTCCGATGTCCTCCATCTGCTCCGCCTCAACTCGAGACTGTGAGCTCAGAGCACCGGGGGAGTGTTTGTGTTTGTACCACAGGCGTTTTTGGACTACTCTGGAAGAAGGAAGAGGAGATTTTTTAGGCAGGCGTCGTGCCAGAACTGGAGCTGGCAATCAGCGGCCTCTATGGACAGAGGAGAAGAGACCGGAGGTGACGTTGAGGGAGGAAGAGTGAGCAAGACGGCGCTAAGCCAGAAAAAGTCACGTAACTTTTTTACGTTTTCTTTAGATCTTCTATTATTTCTGTGTAATTTCTGTGTTATATATTTATGCATCAATGTATATGTTAAACCGTGGATGATATCGTTGTTATACAGATTATTGCCGTTTATATATTAGGTATACAGATAGATTAGTGACTTAGTGAGGCAGTTTCCAGTGCACATAATAATATGCTAAGAAGTCAGCTAAGTTATGAATAGACACAGGTTATTGAACGTGTAATCGTGTATCAAGTTGGTAATGGACCAGGTTGAGATTTCTGAATCATTTTTGACGTTGTAAGACGTTAATATTTAAATAAATCATTGTTCAACTCTCCCTTCCTCGTTGCATCGTGATCACATCTGGTTTTCACACAGAAGACTGAATTTTCTGAAAGTTTATGAGCATGAATCAAAATAGGATTCACTCAGCAGACTGAGGGAACATGGAGCTTGTGGCCTTTACAAAACGGTGCGGTGAACTGTAGCTGCAGCTGTTAGCCGGGCTGCCCCGGACTGTGAGCTCAAAGCACTTGGGGAGTGTTAAGGAGGCATAAAAGGGGGAAACGGCTGTTAAGCAGCTTGAATGTTCACTCTTGTATTAATGTAACAAGGAAAATCCCTTTACCCAGCCACTTATCATGAAGCTGTGACGCTTCGACGCTTCAGGGACGCTCCTCTGACCTGCACTTGCGCCCTGAAGCAAGCGGTTGGCTTTAGGGAGCTTTAAGGGAGGGAGCACCTGAACTGACTCAAATCACTTCACTTGAATCCGTGCAGGTTGCCATGGAGACACCTTGAACCTCTCCAAGGGGTTGGGTGGGTTCTCCTCCTCCTCCTCCTCCTCCTCCTCCTCCTTCCTGCTCCTGCAGCTCCTGAAGGATCCTGCTGATCCCCGAGCTCGCCGCTCACCTCCCGGCGAGGAGAGTGAGAGTGATCGGATGCTGCCAGCAGCAGCAGCAGCAGCAGCAGCAGCAGGAGGAACAGGAGCAGCAGGATGGAGGATGGAGGATGGAGAGGCGTTTCCATGGCAACCAGCAAACTCGGAGGGAGGGAGAAAGAGCGTTAATGGGTGGCTGAGGTGACTGCGAAACATCACTGAAACAACACACGTCCCCTCTAACTCTCTCCACACACTTAGAGTCCGTGTTCTCTGATCCGTGACCTTCAGGAAAAAAATAATAAAACACAGCGACTGTAAACAAACTGCAGAGCAGGAGCTAACTGTTAACACACACTCTCACTCAGACCTGACAGGGCCTCCAGAGAGGAGCTATTGTTCCTCTGCTGTTTCCCCCAGTGTAAATCATAAGTAAGTCCACTGAGGATGCAAACACTCCAACAACTCCCTCCGCTAAGTTTCTCAAATAACAACCCTCGCTGTGCCGCTACACGAGGAACCTTTTGATGTCTTCTCGAGCTCGAACCTCATTTGTATTCCTCTTCTACCTCCGGTTTCCACAAAGCTTTCTTTGATTCCCGCCAACATGTTTTCCCAATGTTAACACTGTTAGTCATGTTTTCCACACAGCATGGAGCACCTCCTCATTTGCAGCTCAATACCACTGTTATAATCGTCGATGGATGATCAGTGTAATTAAGCGTCCACCTCGGGGGGGTTACCAGCGGGAGTAGACGCTGTGCGACTCCGCAAACTGTTTTTCTCACCAATTTTTAGCAGGTAAACATCAGGTGCACTGTTAAAAATAGTTCTACGGTGAAAAACTGTCAAACCATAATAGTAAAAAACCATAAAATATGAGTGAAAGTGAAAGTGAGTGAAATATGTTTATGTTTTATTGTATACACTAAAACAGTCACATTTTAAGGGAACTTTCACAGAAGTATTTTTTATTTTCATGTCAGTTTTACGGCAAACCAGTCTTGGATATGGAATAAAACACCAACCTTATGTGTAAAATCAACAGAACTAATATCCTTTTACTGTAATATTAGGAAAAAGTTGTAAAGGATTTTTTAAACGTAAAATTCTGGCCAGTTTTTTACCTTAAAAGCATTTTTTACTGTCATTTTATGGCAGAACCTTTATAAATTCCCTTAAAAAGCTGTATAAATACAGAATAAAATATATATTTTTAAGAGACCGTAATAATTGATGTCATATTTTACTTTCATGCTTTAAAAGATATTTTACAATATGGAATAAAACACCAACCTTAAACATGAAACAATAATAATACTGTCCCTTTCCCATGATCTTAGGAAAAAGTTATTACTGTAAACTTCTGACAGCATTCTGGATGTCACGTCTGTAAGATTGCTAAAAGGCTGCAGTCGTCAAACAGCTTCTCTCTCGTCTGATATGAAGGTATTGATTGATGAGTGGATGGGATTGTGGAAATGAAATGTCCCGCTGAGGAAGCTATTTGTGGAGGGGAAATAGATCTAATGGGTTCTGAGTTTTGTTGTGGCTCCTCGGGGAGGAAATGTTTTTGCAGAGATGACCAGATTCAGCGGTTTGAATGGCATAAATGGGATATCAAGCCCAGACAGAATGTAAGGAGAGTGAACACTTGGCTGAATTAACAGTTGAGGAAGTTGGCTAGATCGACGTAGAGTGCAAAGTTTGATCCATAAACTCGACTGGAAATTTACAGTGTTGGTGAGAATGGCAGACGGGTGTGGTAGAGTCCAAAACTCTTTAGGAACATTAAATGAAATCACTGCAGAGTGATGAACCCCTCCCCGTCTTTACTTCACAAGCGTCTCCAGGCTTTTGTCTAACTCCAACTGTTGCAACTGTTGCTGTGCTGGCGTGGAAACATTGATGGTTTGATCGAAACCTGTCACAGAGCAGTGTAAAGAGCTGGATTACGAAGGTGACGATGTAACTGCACATTCTGTGTGGTCTCTCCACTCCGTTACATGTTCCATATGTACAGGTCAAGGTCAAGATGCAAGACTGACCCAAGAAACAAGACAAGACCACAAGACTCTTTCTGTAAAAGGAGACCAACCCACCAAATGCTAAGCTGATCGAGGGACAACAGAAAAGAGGTGCTTACTGACGAGTCACACCCAGCGTTCTCTGAAGGAGAAGGCTGCTGCGACATTAAGACGGTTGAAAATGTGGACTGAGATGACCATGTTATGTTATCAGGAGAGGCTCCCCACCACGAGTAGAGTCTGCCCGATCCCTGGATGTGACAGACACACCTGGGTGCACATATGCCCTGTACATATGCAATATGTACCGGGATGGAGAACAGCGGTTTCTGACAGTGATGAGCTGTTTATAATTCGCACACAGCGTCAACATATCATAATAAACAGTGGCATCCGTCACTGACTGCCGGTATGTGCCAGTGGGAAGTTGTATATGACAGAAGAACATGAGTGATACAATAAAAACCCAACAGAGACATCATTTGTGATATCAGCTAAAATGGGAAAGTAGCTATTTTAAAGTTATGTTCCATCCCGTCGTGTCGAGTTTATTGCTGTTTCCCAGACTTTAAAATTAGACTGTGTGCCGCAACCTTCACTGAAGTGTCTTTTCTATAAATCAAGGAGCATCTGAGCATCATTCACCCTCAAACAATGACAGCCAGGTGTCATAACAGTCCTCTCAGACAATCTGATATATGATGTAGACCTGAGCCCGTGCGTCAGTCTCCTCGACACCGGCAGGCACCGGCATCACTCATTAACTCAAACGCTCACACGTTGAAATGAACATCACTCAAACGCCCGTGCACGGACACACACAGGCTTATCCGAGGCAGATAGTTTCAAATGGGTCACCGTGTCCTTGTCCTGCTGCCTAACTCGGGAGGAGGAGAATAAATCAACCGCCTGTCTTCTCCATCCCGGCCCAGTGATCAAGAAGATAAACCCCCGATGGGAAATCTATAAAGCCTGCCTCTCCTCTGGGTGCATGTGAAAGCTCGCTGCAGAGGGAGAGACGTATTGACATCGCGCTATAGAGGACACAACCGAGTCTAATGGATCAAACAGGAGCTTGATGTAGCTGCTGTCTGTTGCTCATTCAGTTGTTTACCAAAGGAAGAAAGATGGCTTCGGTGCGGAGGAGAGGAATCATTCTTCACATTTAGCTGTTTCGTGGCCTCTTGTGTTTATTCATTAAAACAAAACATAAAGCAAAAGACTGAAAGTCAAAACGTACGACTGATTTCAAACCTGGAGGTCCTGACCCCGAGTAGGAGTCTGTAAAGCGTCACAGGGATTGTGAGGCCAATTTAAAGGGGTCTAAGACTTTTTATAAATATACCACTTTTTCTGTAACCCATTATTCATATCAGCAGGTATTGGACGAGGGCGGGGTACACGCTGGGCGCCAGAAGCCAGTTTGCTATAGATTAATTAAGTCTTTAGACTGTTTGTTTGTTAGGACTTCTGATTTATCTTGGACTTATCTCGGAGTTGTTGTTGCCTGGACTCCTCAGCCATTTGTGTTTGCCAACCTTTTCTTACCGTAGTTAACTTTTTCTGTTGAATTCGGGTCAAATACTTCTTGAACTTGCTCAACTCTCTCCTTTTCTCTCCTTAGCTTCCTCCATCAATGTTCTCTTTGCTCTCTTCTCCTCTGTTACATTGCCCACTCACCGAGCTCCTGTTCTGGCACGACACTGAAGCGTTATGTAGCCCAAAGTTACGTAGTGTGAGGACAGAAATACGAATGATTGCAACAGTATTTCACTTTCTTTGCTTTGTCTTTCTTTTGTTTTTCTTGGACCATCTCCCTCAACATGCTGCATGTAAGTCACTCACTTAAATTTAGACATGATGATGAAAATAGACTGGTCGTCAGGGAGAAGAAAAAGCACCAAATTTGTCTATTAAGCCTATTAAGTTTGTATGATTGTTAAAATTGAACAAATGTATCATGTAAATGTTTAATTGAATAAAATGTGACTTAGACAGGTGTTGTGAGGCTATTCAGAGATATAAAAAGGGGTCAATTAAGGACCAGGTTGTCCTTTTTTCAAATGTAATCACTGAAACATCGACTCCTATGTATATTTATATTTGTATCCATCTTGTGCAACATTTCTTCACAGCACTTCTAACACAGGATGTTACTTAATACTCAAACAGCCTTTCCAACTTTTCCCGTGGATTATCTGTTTTCAGATGGCGACAGACTAAAAGCTTCCATCTTGCGTCTGAGCTTTGCAAAGTATTTTCCCCCGCCAACACAGAAATAGCCGAAACCAGCCCACAGACATGCTGGCGAATTAAAATGCAGACAAATATGAATATATATTTGTGGAGTGTACTCACGCATAACCATCTCTAGTTTGATGGATTAACTGGATTACTTTATCGGTTTTTAAAAATGACAACAGTCACATCAGCTGCTCATAAATAAGCCTTTTTAAGCCGTTGAGAAATATCTTTGCTTGCTCACAATTTTAAACACTTGCAAGTTTAAATCTTGGAGATCCACTGACATGTTGCAGATAAGACTGGAGCGCCGTTTTGAGTTTTGAGCATTTGTTTGATCGCCTGGAACAGACATAAATATCAGCTGTCAGCTGAGAATCAACTCATAATCAGCCGGTTTTATCTTAACACTGCATCAAATAATTAAAGGTGATGAATTACACCTGACCTGGCTCTGCAGAGCTCTTTAACGCCTCATCGTTTTCCATGTTGGTCCACTCTTATTCTGTTTTTTAACACAGACAACGACTTTCAGTGGTCAACAATCTCTCGGTCTTCAGAAACCTGTGGGTGACGTCACGGAGACTACGTCTGCTGCCTCCATGTGAGTCACTTTAATAGTTGTCTTATCTTATTTTGCATGGTTTATAGCGGAAGCAGCATTTTAGAGTTTTGAATAACCTGCAATGTGTTCATAAATCAGCGAGATATATGAGGGTGGGGGTCTGTTAGGCGTTCAGGGGTTAGAGAGTGAAGAGGAAAACATTTATTTATAATACTAGAGATTAGTAGCATCTCAGTAGTGAGCTCTTGTTGTATGTATTATCTTTCCCTGCACGGTAAACATGTTCATACAAACATGATGTCTTCTTGTTAATATGCCTCAACCTCCCCCTCCCTCCCCTTCGACATTTTACTTGCCAAAACACAGTACCCTCTCGTCGCCCTTGGGCTGAGATTAATTGTGTGAAGTTATTCTCTCTCTCTTTGCCCTCAGGTCCTAATTAAATGGAATTCAGCTTCCTTCATCTCGTAATTATGAAGCCTTGGAGAGAGAGAGGAGCTCACTCCGGACTGAGTGGATATACAAACAGATTGAGGGAGGGATTTGTTGTTGGTTGGGTGTTTGTGTTCATATTTTTTACCGGACGTGATTCCAGAAAAGCTACAGATGAATTTGAGCGTTCTTAAGCCACAGAGAATCAGCATAGTTACGGCTGCTATCTGCGGATTAAATGAGGATATTTACTATGTACAACTGAATTTCTGCTCACAAGAAAGACTTTCATTCATGTCGAAGAGTGTAATGATTGTGTTTGCATTTATAATTCATATCAAAAGTGACCTGAGCAGGAAGAGACGCAATGAAAAGACAAGCAGCAGCATTTAATCTGCGTGGTTGTGATGTCCAAAACGTCTCGACTGCGCGCTGCGGTTGAAAGGCCCGAGGTTTGAAGAAGCAACATTCAGCATACTGTTGTTTCGATCACAGCAAGACGAGCCTCAAAGCTCAGTCTTTGTTTTTTTAAAGCCCTGATGGGAAAGTTTCAGGCCTCCTCATAAGCTCGCAGGGATGAGCGGTACAGGCCAGGGCTGCCTCTCTCTCTACTCCACCCCTCCTCCACCATCCTGGTTACACTAATTACATTACTCCTGGGGAGACGGGATAATCAAATCTTAATGAGGCGTGGAAGACTTCAGCGCTGTGCTTGACATGTCAGTCTGTACTAACGGAGGTGGCTGAACCTTTTGTTGGTTTTTAGAAGCCTCTTTGGGATTTTGGACGTACGGCAACTGCACAAAAAAGCATCTGAAACCCATTTTACAGCAGATCTGTCAGGATATTTACAGTTCTTCTTCTTCTTCTTGGCATTATTTAGTTTTCTTTTATTTGTCTGTGTGGATCAGGATGTGAATAATCATCTCGATATCAAATGAATCATTATTCCTTTGAAACCCAAATCTGGCAGACTTGTCTTAACACGTTTACTCTGATTAAGTGAGCAACATGTTAAAAGCAACTTCAACTTTTTCTACCTTAAATCAGGGTATTTAGTGATACTGATTACAGATATAAAGGATCTCTTTTCTCCTCTTTAAAACATGTTTACTTTACTGTATGAAACTCATCGCCTCTGCAGCCCAGAGGATAAACCCGCACCCCGCTCTGAGGGCCAATACGACCCTGACAAACAGAAGCATTGGACAGTTTGTGGATGATTTTTGTCTTTTCAATCAATGAAATCAAACTTTTTTTGGTGCAAATCTTGTTTCAAGTTTTACTCCAGCAATCAACCATGTACATAACTTTTCAGTATTCAGTGATTTTGTACCGTAATACTAACCCACAAACTTCTTGAGAACCATTCCAAAAGTTCCCGTAACCACGATGCCTCACGGTGCCGGAGGAGAGGGAGCGACGCTGAATGCCGTTTTTTTACACGATAATGTCAGATCTTCATCCAACTCAGACAGGACCCAGAACAATGAGGCTTTCCTGTCCTGCAAACTGGTCTGACTGGAAGGATTTTAGTGATTACTTAATAAGGGGAATCACTCAGGACCAGGTCCAGCTGTGATTAATGGAGTGGAGTTTGTCCAAAACTGTCTGGATGATGGGATGGATGGATTTTAAAATTCAGACACTCAATCAAAATTACTCTTCTTATAGAACAGATACAGCTGGGCGCCCTGGTGGCTCAACTTGCACAGAAGTCCTTGCTGTGGTGACCCAGGTCCAACTCCTGGCCTGTGGTGCTTTTGCTATGTGAACGTCCACTATCTCTCTCCCTGCGTTCATGTCTATCTAAGGCAACAAGCAGGCAGGTTGTGGGGGGCAGCTGGCTGTCGGTCTATTTATGCTGAATGAAACGATAACAGAAAAGTTATTTGCTACTTTTTATTTTGCTGATTAACCAGCTTTATCGAGGCTCCCTCACTCCCATTCACTGTCTATGTCTCTCAACCCAATGCTTACTCTCTCACTCTGTGTCAAGCCATCAGACGCGAACCAAAATAAACTTTTGCAGCGTGAATTGCAAGTCAGACTCAGATTTAGCTGAGTATGTGAAATTAAAAAAAGCCAGAACACGACAGGTAGAGTAGTAGAGACATTTCAGGCTGACCGTGGCGGTTTGACCAATCTGATCTGTCTGATTGGCAGCGACAGTGTGACGATGGGATGTGTTTCTCCAAAAGTTGGAACTCGGCTCAACTTCTCCAGCTGCGCTTATAGTCGGGACATCCACTCAAATTAATGAAAGAACCTGCATGCACAGAGCCAGATCCTGTCTGAATGTACCACAAGTCGCTCTGTGGTCTTTGTTTCATGTCATGCCCTCTCTCTTTCTCCATGCTTTCCTGTCTGGCTTTGGCTGTCCTGTTTGAGATTCAAAGATTGGTTAGCCTTTGATATGCAGAACAGACTGATATCCACAACTCCAACGAATAAATTTGTGTTATTCTGGAGTTCCCCATTAGACTTAGAGGCAGCACAAAACAGAGACTATTTTGTTCTCCTCTGGGACAAGCTTACGCTCCTTGAGATTATCACTTTCCCCCTGCTGGGGGATTTGTCACTGATCCCTCATGCAGTAGGGAGCAGGCTATTTAGTGACGCTCCCTCAGGGGTACATAATACAATAGGATAATACAACAGCAGATTGGGAACATTTTCTTTTTGCAGAGAGGAAAATAACACAACCTCGACGGCTGCTGCTCGCGTCGGTGATACTCCCACTCAGCCGGTCTGAAACACATTCGGATGAATAAACCTCTTGTCTCTCATACACACACAGACGCTGTCGTTCCACCCTGCTCAACAACACACCGGGGATGTCAAACTCAGAGTTGCCAATCACTCCTCTTCCTCTCCTCATGCCGCTCAGCACTCTCATTTCCATCCAAACCCCCCCCTGCTGTTAGCTCTCCTGCTGCTCCGTAACTAGCACCTGATTAGGAGTGTTATTAAGCCCTATAACTTCAGCACGTCCACATCCTGCAGAGACTCCTCGTTATCTCCCCATCAGCTTCAACACCTGCTCTTTCTCTGTCTGGCAACTGGACACTATCCCATCATCATCCTCCAACCAATTTTAAAGGGCAGCACAGCTTTTTTTTCTCGAAAATGCAGACAGACTTCCCAAAAAAGATGCACAGTTTTCCTTTCTCTGACCTCAGCGAAAACATAAGAGAACCAGAAAGGCCTCATGAAACATGTATAAAGCCTCGTTCTGCAGAAATCAAGGCTACAGGCGGCCTCGCAAAACGCTCTTCAGGAAGCGCGCTGCTTCATGCAAGCAAATTGTTGGTGTTGGTGTAATTAGACGTTTCGCCTCTGACAGTTTTTAATAACAGCAGCGTTGACGAATTTCCCTCCGCGATGCCGTAACATCACGATCGTCATGTAGGTAATGAAGCCTGTGACGCCCATAAAGCAGCTGTCCGGAACTGAGTAATAAAAGTGTAATTTAGTGTAAAGTAAGGCGTTCAAAACAAATGGAAAGAAATCAGACAGGACTCATACGTCCACTAAGGCTGCTTTATTCTGATAGTAGCGAGTGTTTGCAAGTTTTTAATGTGGATCTGCATCATAATAGACACAGTCATGGATGTGGATGGCCATCGTTCTTAATTCTGCAAGTATTCGGTCCTTGTACAAGGATGAAGCGTGCCAGACTTCTCTTGACAGCCGAGATATGACTGTTAAGATTTATACAATGCCTGCAGAAACAACTTTAAATATAAATGTGTTAATGTGTAATGTGAGCTTTAATTTGCAATTTCTGTCCAATAGATTACGCGAATTTGGCAATAGTCAATTTTCCGTGTATCATTGAATAATCTACAAATTACAAACCACAAATTAATCCACAAAGACAAATGATCTGTTGAGAAAATGGTGTCCTTTTCTTAAAACACATTGCATGTTTAAAGTTGCAATCAACTAGTGCTATGCCCTAGTATCAGCGCCAACCTTCTAGTGAACACGGCTGCACCCTCTGAAACCGGCGATGGCCAGTCTTGTAGGGAATACAACAGCATACTGAGGTGGTTTTCTTGCCGGGTTTGGCTCCTGACATCCAGTGGCTGGGTCAGTTTGGTCAGTTACCGCTAAATGAGTTAATGACGAGTAGTGGTATAGCTAGGAAAGTCACCATGTGAGTAAATCACCTCGATAGTGTAACGTTATTCCCTGTTGGACTGTGTTCGAACCTGGTCCGGTCCAGCTGCAGAGCTCGGTTAAGTTGCCTGTAGTAGATAAAACTGTCCATCAGGAAACTCCAGTAGTACTACAGTAGATATATTTTCAGTTTCACCAAAATCATTGAATAAAGTTATAAAGCTGTGCATATATACAGTAATTAGTGAGACAAACTCTAAAATATCATGCAAAATACCCAAATGTACCTCAAAATTTTTCTTCATACTGGAGTCTAGGTGACATACAGCACTAGACATATGTGATAAAAGCACATAAACATCAATTAATGCAGCACTACAATCTGTAAAAACATCTTTAAGCATTGTGCTAACAGACAAACAAACATTTGTAGCTGCTGTAGCGAAGGTAATAAGGCGTCTATGATACCCCATATCAGTCAAACGTCAGTCAGTGGCCTGGAGCTATTATATTGTGTTTTGTTTGTGCATGTAAATGCCCCGTGTCAATAAACACCTCTATCACTGCTGTTCATTTCTTTGCAGTTTACCCGGAGCGGACTATCCATTTTGTGGAGGATAATTACAGTCCTGGAGCCCTCTGAAGAACGGCGGGGGACTCTGGATGTCATTTTCATCTGGTTGTCAGCCCTGACAGTCTCCTCTACTTCTCCCCGTCTCAGATAATCTCCATCTCTCTGCTCATTCCACGTCCTAACTACTCTGCAATCAAAACTGTCAGTCACACTTAAGGCTCTAAATACCTTGCGATTCTCCAATCAGACACACCACTCGTTGCTTTTACCTCGAACGAACGGTCTCCAGCGTCTGCTGCGAGCCTGCGTCTGTCCATCACGCCTCGGCTAATTTTTTTAAACTCATCATCACCTCAGGATGACATCTTAACATCTTCATTATAAAGCTGTAGTAAATGTGAACTTGACAATTCAACAGATTTTGCTCATATTTTGATCTGATGGTGGGTCTGTGAGTCCAATCGGAGTATAGATCCGCAGGAATACAGCTGGAGTTGGTGGTTGGTGACAAAAACTGGAGACACTTGCCTCCCAAAATCAGCCAATAGCAAAATTAAAATGCAACATCCAAGTTTCAACCAGTACAGGGAGATAGTTATGCATATTTATAGCACACTGTGCAGAATTTACATACTTTGCATTAAGTCGTGAAGTGGTTTGAGAGTTCAGTTACACTTTAAAGTACATAGACCTCGCGTTGAGTTGTTTTCGTGAAGGTCGAGAGTAAAACTCACTGTTTAAGCCAACGTGAATGATAAATGCTCAGATCTACATGTCTATGATAAAAGGAAGATCATATATTATGACTGAAAGCTCCAGAAGAGTTACAAAATAGACCTTTTGGTGAAATTGTTTTCTCATGAACTAATAAATTTAATCAATTTAGGCAACTGACATTTAACCCAATATTGCTCCCAAAGAAATGCATATATAGAAACATTATTAAAAAGCTAAACGTATACACACACCACTACAAGCTCCATAAATATTTCAGGAATAGTTTCTTTCATAGCATATTTACCAGTTAAATGTTTTATCACATGTACAATACAACTTTTCTCAGCCCCATGGATGAGTTATGGTTGTTCTAAATGTTTCGAAAAGATCTATCTCACTCAATGCCCCTTTAAAGACAGACATAAAACATATAGAGCATGCACAAAACCTCCCCAAAAAAAGCCTGAAACGTGTCCTTTAAAGTCTGCCACCCAGATGATCAGTGATCTACTTAACAGAGCTGTCAGCCTGAGAATAAATCCGACCACGGTGGCGGCGAGGTGATGTAAAGGTGCCACAGAGGGCGAGGTGTTTTATGGGGTGTGTGGTCTGGTGGAGAGGTGAGATTGAACATCGAGATGCTACGATCGCAGCCAGACTTAAGGTCGTCATATCTGCCTGTCAGCCGCTCACAAATCTGCTGCAAACAGGGGAGCGAGCTGACATTAATGTGCACTAACAGTTTCAAAGGTAACGGTGTCGTCAGTGCTACAAGCTGCTGCGGCAGTTCACTGACAGGGATTACAAGGTCTCTTCTGATGTAACTCTATAAACGGTGTGTAGCGTTGATATCTATTTCATTGTTCCACAACAAGTACTAAGCGGAAAACCTTTGTTTTCGACAGTTGTAATGCAGCCTTGTAAAAAAGTCTGCTATCATTTGACAACAGTTTAGCCTCTGGCAGCAACAGCCAATGTTTCTGGGCTTCTGGTGTAGCCAGCAGACATCCAGAAAATGGATATCAGGGCTAAGACTTCCTTTGCAGTCTCACTATCAACTCGATAGGTGAGGATGACAAGAAGATTAGATTATTTTTCCTCTGCCCACATGAAAAAACTATCCTTGAGTTGCAACAAGATGTGTGTCAAGCCAAGTAACAGTGCAGTAGTCAAGTCCACCTAAACCGAGACTAAGTCATGACTAGTGTATCGAGACAAGACCAAAACTTTGAGGGGTTGAGACCAAGTGAAGACCAGGATCTTGAGTATTACTGCCAAGTAATGAAATGTAGAATTGTTGGTCAAAGTGATACATAAACATTGGCTTTCTATCAAATCTAAATCTGAAGACCGCTGTCACACTCTACATTGTTTCCCCAAATATTCCTGTTTTATTCTTTGAAAAGTAATCTTGTTGTCAAAGGGGGACATTGAAGTAATGAAAGTGCCTGTCTTGTCTCCTACAAGTCAACTTCAGAGGCTGATCGAGGCCACAGATCGGTTACTGTCCCTTTAAAACCCACATCAGCTAAAGGAGGTGATCCACTTTCTTAATCCTCATACTCAGAATTAGTCTGTAGTTAAGATCCACGAGCTTCAGCTGACTTGGCTGGCTTTTAATTTGGCTGATTCACTCGTGCGTGCGTTGCCATCTCTTGTCTTTTTGTTTATGCTTCTGTGGCGTTTCTTTGACTCGCCGTTCATCCTCTGAGCTTAGAAAAAAAAAGAGAAATGTTTTGGCACCTTTAAGACAGGAGGGAACCAGCTGAGCACTTCACTGAATGTAGAGGGCGGAGGGGTTTCATCTAAAAACCTTCGGGTGGTGAAGACATATTTTTTCTTTGCAGCTAATAGCTTCATCTTCTTCTTCTGTGTGTGTTCATGTCTGCGTCTGAGCCTCATGTGTGGTCATGTTACATCACCGCAAAGCCTCTCAGACTCTTCCGGTCTTTCATTATATGTGTGAGAGGATAAAGACGGGGCTGATGTCATTAGCTGCTTTAAATCCAGACCATCTCAACGACACTGCAAATGTTCTCCGAGCTTTTTTTTATTAGAGATGCTTTGATCAGCAGCCAATTATCACCAGCAGATTACAGGCTTTTATTTATTTATTTAATATCTATTTTTATATAGGGACAAGCACATAGCGTTGACACATCACCAGCTGGTGGTGTGCAGTGGGTTTTTAGAGCTATTTTACTAAAAACAGCTGCCTGCTGTAGCAAAAAAAAAGACACTAGGAATGCAGTGGGAGTAAATTAAAACAGTAAAATTTAACAATGAGGCAAAACTCAGTCATCAAGCTCCATAAAGACGAAGGAAGCTGCAGATTCTGATCATGATTAAGCAATATTACACGAGAGGGTGTGCTTTACTGATGTTATTGGCACGGCAGTGATGCGGTCCGGGCTGAGACGACATGTTTTGAGCAACATCACGACATCCTAATTCTACCTTGCAAAGTCTTTCAGATGTATTACTTTATTTGTGTATTATACAACCAAGTAATCTGATTAGACAAATGTTGTTTCATGAGTGCTGCACAACATCACTGCTTCACAGGTCATTATCTTAAATTGTAACAAACTTTTGCACTGCCACACAACAAATATCATTTGACTTAAACTATAAATTGTTGTCAGAGAAGGGGAAAAAACTTCCAGGTGTGTTCACGCAACATCAGCCGACCACGACAAATTAGAGAAGCTGACAGTTCAAGGCAAAGAACATGAGCTTTGAACTGCTTTCAGACATCAATTCTCAAAACTATTAACATCAACTGGGCTGTAGTACCACATAGACTTATAGACCAAAGCTTAGAAAGCTACTGTTCAGGAAAACATTGATGTGCTGCTTGGCATCAGGAACTATTTGTCCCAAATAAATGATAATCTGTCGTCATTTATTGATTTACTTATATGATTATGGTAAATGGACTGTACTTATATAGTGCCTTTCTAGTCTTCTGACCACTCAAGGCACTTTTACACCACATATCTCATTCATCAGTTTTTGGGAGCTAACCATTCATACGCATTCACACTCCGATGGTGCAGCCTCCTTCATGCAGACAGGAGGAGCTGGGGCTCAAACTACTGATCATCTCTACCCATCTCTGGCCATTAACTTCGATCGAATTCAATCGAACTACGACCGAATCAAAGTACAAGGTACAATATCATCAGAAGTAAATATAACTTCTTATTGGATCATTATGGACAGAGACAACAACACAAAGATCATTTGTCATTGGCGTCTCCTCTGCAGATTCAGTGTGATAGTGTCTCTGCGTTTCCTTTCCAGGACACAATATGACGGTGATAAGCAGAACGCCCCGGTTCCACTTGACATCTTCCTGAAGAGTTGTGAAATTGAATACCACCCAACGCACCGAGCGTCTGTATAATAATATCAGGCAGTCAGGCGCTCTATCAAACTGTGTTATCGTGCATCAAACATAAAGCAAACCAGAGCTATTTTGTTCTGTCACAATGACACAAAACCGAACTCCAGTACACGCAGCTGTCCCCTGTTCCCTCATACTCTGGAACATTTGGATCAATAAAAGCTCCAGCTACCAAATGGACCTTTTTATTTTTGGCTCTGAATGCCAGACCACTTAGTAGACAGAGAGTAACCACGAGGGATGCCACTTACTGCACAGGGAGCTGCCGGTCAGACGACCAGGAAATGGACCGTGTGTTTGGAAATGCTTCAACAGCACTTTGAATAAACCCACCTCTTGTTTCGATGGATTTCTACGGATTTACAGCCACAGGGGGAAAAAAAGAAGAGGGGCAGCTGTTCATCTCATCTTCGTATGAGCGTGTGTGTGTTTGTGTGTGTGAGATCCAGATGGCCATCAAAGCTCTGGAGGCCATCCAGGTTACTGAGCACCAAACGTGTCAGAGCTTTCTCCACACCGAGCACGCTCACCTCGTCCCGCTTTCATCGTCGGTGACACTTTAAAGTAAGACATGCTGTTAAAAAGGGGACTAATGGATCTGTTAATTGCAAATAAATCACTTTATATGGCTTTCGATATAAATTATAAAGCCGTTAATAACCTTTCAGGTCATTAAGGTTGTGAAAACTCTATGTGGTGTGTATCATCCTCCAGATTGCTTTTTCACGAGCTCTTTAATTCATCCAAAAAACCCTCCAGATTGGTGACAAATTGAAGGAAAAAAACAACATAAAATCTTCAGTGGTGTGCGTGGGCCAGTTTCAGTGTACTTTGGCACAAGATTTAAGGGTTGAAACGCAATTTTTACTCACAGGAATTGGTGGTGTTGACCACAAAGGCCAGAGGATATTATCCCGTTACACCGTTTAGCTACAGCAAAATACTCCTCTCATGCTGCTAACCATCATTTTAACTTCCTCTCTTCCCGGGTGTCCATAGGACACTGTAATGATATTCATATAATGGTATGTATAGAGGGTTTGTGGTGCTTATATCGCGTGTTTTATTAATTATTATATTATCCCATTATACACAAAAGCTTTATTCCTAACTGTGGTCATTTGACGTTTTTACCACTTGTTTAACATCTCACTGTGTGGCTGTGAAGTGAAGCCAACGCCAAAGTACCAAAAACTGTGTGGCTGTGAAGTGAAGCCAACGCCAAAGTACCAAAAAACTGCAGTTCCTCAAACGTCCACTTGAGGCTGGCTCCAGAAGTGAGTCAGTCTCCATAAGTCCCCAAGTTCAAATGTCACAACTTCACAGCAGAAATAAACATGTTTACAGCCTGGTACAAAAAACAGTTTTGGTCTCTATAGCTAATTTTTCCATTCATATCAACTGTAATGAGGGTGTATTTATGTAGAACTGATCTGTTCAAATTATATTAAGGGTTAAAGTTATGCAGAATTAAGAGCGTGGACGCTAACGGGAGACAGACATCCATATTTAAACAGTCTACGGTGATGCCATATTTTGTTTTAACCAAAACAGCTGTGTTGAAATCACGATGAAATACTGAATCTTGAATCATCCAGTGACTGCTTGCGCTTTTAATTTGTCATCAGTTAGATTACTGCGGTGATGACTTATTCAGTTCCTGACAAAACAATTAACTCTGCAGCCATAAAATGAGACTAAATCAATAATAAACAGCCACAAGCCTTCCAGATGAATTAAAGTAATAGCTAAGAAGCCAGAGGAAAAAAATGTTTCTTTTGTTGAGCCTTCAACATTGTGATCAAATTAATTCATTTGGAATTTTTAAAGCTTTACCAAATTAAATGGCGAATAAATCCTCATCATAAGTTAATTGGGAATTGAGTTGATATAGGGAAACGTGTAGTGTCCCAAGATATAATCCCTTTAATTCCTTTTAATTATCAACCCTCTATAAATAAACCCTACATATATTAAAGTATATTATATGTTGTCATTGTGGCAGAGGTGACTTTACAGTGGTGGGTGATTTCCTGGTGGCAGACAAAGTGAAAGACATAAACATCAGCTCTGTTTGGGCAGCATGCCAGTTCTGTTTGATGCACTCCTGCCAACTACTGTGCAAAGTTATGCAAAAGACTTCTTTAAAACCATAAAACAGGCCATCAAACTATGTTTTTTTCTTTTTCAGCAAAGAGGCAAAGAAAACAGCTACATCATCATCACAGCGATCATCGTTATTCTCGGCTTCCAAAAAAGTCTCGGCGCTCATCAAACATTCAGGACATCGCGTCGATGGAGAAGAGGGCTGCCTCTGAACGGTGAGCCTTTAATAGGCAGCACATACCACCTGAAATGACATCTGACAGGGGGGATTTTTTTTACAATCACGGTGGGATTTCAGTCGATATTGACTATTTAAGTTGCCCAGAAAATCTTTTAATGGCAGATTTCACAGTGGCCTCAATGGGACTTTTCTGGGAGATGATGGACAGAGTGATACCGAATGAGGGTCTGAAATATTAGGAGCAAGATAAATCTGAGGGATCATGAGATGATTGATGTTTCATGAAAGGAGGAAGGGTTCTGCTACACAAATAAGCATTATTTTTTGTAGCTTCTCTGTGACATCTTTAATAATCTGGGCCTTAAACAGTTATCTAAAGGGGGACTGTGCCTGTTTATAGGACTCACGGATCACTACAGTGTGTGTATGTTGTGGCTTCGAAGAGGGCTGGAAGTGAGGCGTTATAAAGAAGAGCTTAGCAGATCTACTCTTCATCTCTGCTTGAGGATGGCTCGAGGCGTCTATAAGTGCGTTCACGCTGTCAGTTATGGCAAAATACAGTGTACTGTATCCAGATGGTGCACTCATCGCCAATGGACTCATGGATATCTGAAACAAGACCAGGAACCCCAACTAGACAAGTGGTTGCCTGGCAAAAAAGGTTGGAAACCGCTGGTTTAACCTTTATTTTGATTAACTGATGAGTCGACTGACAGAACATTCATTTAGAGATTTATTGTGTAATGTTTTCATCAAAAATTCTCTGGTTCTCAAATGTGAAGATTTTCTAGTTTTACTGGTCTTGATCTTTTGATATTAACCCGGAAATACTAAGAACTCGTACTTAAATACAGGACACGAGTAAATATACCCAGATTCACGCAAACCACCAGAGACGACGATATCATCTGTGACAAATTCTGAAAATCTGCTTCTCTGACATGGTGGGAAAACTGTGGAAGCCAACATGTGACTCAGAGGAATAAGAAGCAGCTTTGATCTGTGACAAAAAAAACAAAAAACTGCCAGGCTGTGCAACTCATTATGGCTGTGATCGAGCTCATCGCAGAGCGTTCACCCCCAAGATGATCCAACTCACAGCTGCTGGGCTTTGAGACACTCTGGACACTTTTTTGTGATGACATGAGAACATAGTGTTTAGATTAGGCCTAACAGCTGGCCAATGGCTCTGCTAACCTCAATGCTCTGTTAGATTGCAGTCTATGGTTTCTATTTATTGCTAAAACTGTTGGTCAGTGGACTTTAGGGACACGTTCACTCTGTTTGTTTCCGCAGGCAAAAACAGAAGCACGCTACAGATGTGATCGTTATCGGTTATGACATTTAATTCCCTTTTGAGAACAAGCAGCGTCACAGCAGACATTCACGTAGATGCACAGTATTATCCCGGGAGGTTATTTATACACACAAATTAGATTTATATGAGAAATCTGAATCATAAATTATGCTCAAGATCTTTTTTTTTATTTTTTTTATCAGTCATCTGTCTCGTGTTTCTCCGTGTGGGTGTAAATTGGTGTGATGCCACTCATTTTCTCACAGAAATCTAATCTTGTGGCTCAAATTAAAGCGTTTTCTAACATGTTCAGTTGTTTCTTTTCTTTCTCTTAAAAGTAAATGTGGAGTCAAGGTCATTAGGTTTATTTTTTTTACCTTGTAAAGTTGCTGTTTAGCATTTATACACACAAGTTTTAGATAAATTAAATGTGTGTGTGTTTGCAGATGACACACGGTTACCTCCTGATCTCTGCTTGAGGTACTAACATAACATAACACACTAAAATCTCAGACATAACTAACTATGGTCAGGTTGCATCATCTGTAATGAAGGCAACAGGTTTTGACGAAGTAACAACTTCCGTAGCTGTGCCAAGAAGTGCCAAAAACTGCAGTTCCTCAAATGTCCACTTGAGGCTGGCTACAGAAACGAGTCAGTCTCCATGTTCAAATGTCCAACTTCACCGCAGAAATAAACATGTTTACAGCCTGGTACAAAAAACTGTTTTGGTCTCTGTAGCTAATTTCCCCGTTCATGACAACTGTACTGAGGGTGAGTTTATATACAACTCACCTGTTCAGATTATATTAAGGCTTAAAGTTATGCAGGATTAAGAGCGTGGACGCTTTGATTGACAGGTAGGTACCATTACAGATGGCTTATTTGAGCAACCAGGCGTCATTCGGCCTACCCTGGGTCTGCTGATAACCCACGTCTTTGCTCAAGATGGGGCGGTCAGACCCATCAGGCTTCGTCACAGATACAATGTCCATGTTTTATACAGTCTATGGTTTTGACAAGGAAGGAAGTATGCGTGTTGCATTATTGCATGGGACTTGCAACATTCAGTATGTCTAAAATGCTTAAAAAGTATTACTTCTAAGTAGAAAAAAACTGTTTTTACTGCTGACATTTACTGACATTTCCTCTTGTGTACTCAAATAGCTGGCTGAGATATGAAGCTGAGCTGCATTCGAAAATATAATTTTGGAAGGAAATCAAGATCTCTGCACATGCAGGATAAATTCTGTCTATTTCAGAGGAGAGGCTGGAAATTTGACCAAAAAAAATTAGAGACAGAAAGAAACAAGCGTTACATGTTCCTGCTCCTTAGATTTACTTTTCTGCATTTCCTTTAAAGGTGTTTATTTAATGTTTGAAGATGTTAGAGCGACCCTTTATGTTGATCATAAAGTAAATCATAAAAACCACTGAGGACTTACCTGTTTCTATAGCCGAGCTGAGAGTTAAATACAGTTTTTTTGGCTGATACATGACAAAATTCTGGATGTACTTTGGAGTAAGTTGCATCAAAGGGACTGAACTATAAATATTAGAGCTCTGGGATTGAAAACATACAGAAAATAGCACATATCTGACCATATTGATGAAGGCAATGATGCATATATATCACTGTCTGCCACAGATCAATGTTTGGATAACCTCAAAGTCCAACTCTGACCTGCAGATATCAGTAAAACATCCCCAACAAAAGATGCAGTTGTAAAACCAATGCTTGTATCTTTTCATTGTTGGACTCCCATCAGCACACAAAGTGTTTCTCACTGTAAATCCGAGGTCTTACGTTCCCCCAAGGCTGTTGTCACTCCACCTACACTTCAGACAGTTACATAATGTTTTATCAGGGCTTCAGTAGCACAGACATACTCTATAACGGGGTTTCACAGGACCAAATCTAGGCTAATAAAATGGGGCTCTGTGGCCAAACTGCTGGAGTTCTTGACCTGGAAAGACCAGGGGACATCTGAAGTTTTTAGGTAAAGCTACATTTTAACTATATTTTTTACAATCTGAATGGGGGAAATGAAGGTGAAAGAGACAATTTCCAGTAGAATATATGAATGTGAAATAAAACTCTCACTGATTAGAGCTCAAATGAGTATGTATTAGACTCTACAACCTGAAAAAGCAGGAGAACATCAGGATTTTTAGGTAAAAGCCTCATTTTGGTGAATTTCCATTTAAATATATGATAGGTTCCAGCCACACTGTAACCCTGATGAGGATAAGCGGTTACAGATAATGGATGGATGGATATATGATTGTGGAGTTAAACTTTTACTCATTTTAGCTCTGAGACATATCAACACAGCTCAAATAAGTATCTTTTGAGGCAATAATCCAAAAAAAACAGCTCAAATAAGTATCTTTTGAGGCAATAATCCAAAAAAAAACATGGGGAAATTGGAAACATTGGGTAAAAGCTATAAACCTTTAGACTCTGGTCAGCTTTTTCAGCTTTTTCTATCCTAAACTTGGTATTTCTTTTACATTTTGACTCGCAGAATGAAGGAAAAACAGACATTATCCAGTGAAATACGTGATTGTAGACTAACATATTCACCCATTAGAGCTCTAATGGGTATCTATCAGGAGCATATGGCCTGTTAAGGTACGGAGAACGCTACATTTCATGTGTGTGGACATATCTCAGAGTGATAGTGAAACAGAGAATATTCGGTAAATATATATAACAGTGGAATTAGACTTGTACTCATTTTGAGCTCTGAGTATTGAAAATAGAGCCCAGATGAGTCTCTTTTAAGTCTGTGATCAGAAAAAGCAAGAGGAAATCTGAAATATTGGGTAAAATCTATGCACATTTAGACTCTAGTCAGTTGTTTTCATTTCAGTTTCCAGATTGTGGAATAAAACTCTCACTCCTTAGAGCTCAAATGAGCATCTAACATCTGGACTTTTGGTGCAAAACTTTTGGTTGTCTTGGAAGAGATTTGAACTCATCTCATTGGACAAACACTTTGACATAACACTGCACTGTTTTATGAACTCCCCACCTGTAGTCAGAGCAGAGTCACCTACCCGCTGCCAGCTGCATCCAGCCGCAGATCTTATACACGGTGCCGGTGCTGCAGAAGAAGAAGAGCGCGAAGCAGCCGATGCAGGTGAGGACCAGCACCATGGACATGCCGATGAAGAAGGAGGCGGCCTTGAACGCGCCGGATGGGATGGCGCTGAACTCGGTGAAGCTGCCCTGACAGGTCAAGTCCCGGGACAGTCCGTTCCCGATGCAGTAGTGGAACAGACCGAAGTAACCCGCCTGCGGGGTGTCCACGCCGTCTCCGATCCAGTACGGCTGGATGAAGCACACCACGTTAACGATGGCGAAGAGGATGGTGAAGATGGCCCATAGGACGCCGATGGCGCGGGAGTTGCGCACGTAGTTGGTCTGGTAGATTTTGGCAGCCTCGGAGGCGGGGAGCATGGTGGTGGTCGTGCTGGGGGCCCCTGGGACCATCCTCCGGTTGTGCGTGTGTGTGTGTGTGTGTGTGTGGAGAGGGGGTCTGCAGGATCAATGAGTCCTCAGCAAAATAACATCTGGTGCATCTGATGCAGAACTTAAGTCGGATTTTATTCTGATATTATATGTTTATTTGATCTTACTTTATTCAGTCACAGCATCACTGCACTCTCGCATCCATTGCAAGGTCGGATTTTCTCTTCTCTTCTTGTGTTTTCCTCTGATTTTCATTCATCACTCTGCCAAAACGAAACGTGCGATCCGGAGGGGAAAAAAACACACACACACAAGCTTCATGAATCCATCCTCAGCTCAGAAAAAAAAAACACGAGGATTTATCCTACATCTGTCTTCATATTTATTTAAAAAGCATCTCTATCTGAGGCACTGTTATTCCGACCGTCTCTGTCATCGGACTGTGTGAGATCTTCGCTGAAATGGCCCGCCTGTGCTCGACGCTCGACAGACCAACAACCGCAGCTGAGATCCTATTGAAACAGAGTTGGAGGATAGCCTCGGATATTACAGAGCCAGCCCACATCCCTTAATCCCAGTCTGACGTATTATTCGAGTAACACGCGCGAAATCTTAAACAGACATCAGAAAAAAAAAACATAAACAGTGAAGCTCATTTATAATCCTATAACTATATGAGAGGTGCAAATACATTGATAATTAAAGCATTTATTCAACAACATTAATAATAATGATGATGCAATGTGATACTGTATTTGTAGTAGGAGTTAAATTGACCTTATGGTGTTTGTTACTAAATAAATCATTTTAAAACTATAATTTTTGCTGTTTTGCTGGCTTTTTACAATTTATGTTGCAACATTGGTCAGTTGTTTGTCAAACAAACAGAAACTGAATAAAGAGAAACTCACTAAGATTCAGTAAAATTAAAAAAGGCAAGCTTTTGCCTTGCTGTTTTAGGCTTACAATGCAAACAATGTAATATATTTTCTTATGTGAGACTTGTATTAACATATACTCGAAAAAATTAAGTATTTATCATCTGTGATTCTAATTAATAATGGATTGTTTGTCAAACAGATATCTTAATTTAACAAATAAAAATGATCTCAACACAACAGGGTCAATTGAGTATCTATTGTATCACTATGTTCCTCAGTTGCCCAGTTGTCATTGAATTACAAGATAATAATATGTAAAATAAATATATGTTTTAAAAGTGTTTAAAATGTGATGTTGTGGCAACATTTTTTGATCTTAAATGACAGGGTTCAACCTGAGTACTCGTTTTGGAGCTTAAAAACTACATTACCCATGATTCTCTGTGTGTGCTCTGTGATTGGCTGTAGCTAAAAACCGTCATTTGACGTAACCCGAAGGCGCGCGCGAAAAAAAAACTCCCGTGAGTGTGTACAACAACTACGTTTTTCTGACTTTACCGCAGCTTTTCACCGCGTTTTAAGTCGTTTACACGTTTTATTTCCAGGTATGAATATCTACACAGCATCCCGCCGTGTTCACGGTTAATAGTTTTATTCTGTTTTCATCGTTTTGTTCGCATTTTGAGCGAATACCGGTGTCTCGTGCCTGACCGTTGAGCTAACCGTTTGTTTGTAGCTTTCAGTTGTGTGCACACACACACGCACACACACGCACACACACACACACACACACACACACACACACACGGAGATGACGGCGCTGTTGGAGCATCCCGGTTATGAGGAGCAGAGGCTGCGGAGCGCGGCGGAGAAGCTGCCGTGCAGAGAGCTCCAGGCGGGGATGCTGCTGTCGCTCATGGGGCAGGTATGAACGCCTGGAGGCTGAGGTCCATTCAGACATCCAGCAACAAACTTTACACATCAAAATATGCCTTCTTATTAAAACTATAAACAACATTTAGACACATAGGTGGCAAAGAGACATTTAAGTACAATAAGACATGAAAAAATGAAATAAAACCAAATAGAAAAGCTCACTAAGATCCAGTTAAAGTAAAAAATCCAATCCACTTTATTTATATAGCACGATTTTTAGCAAACACAGGGTTTCCAAAGTGCTGCACGACAAGATAAAACACAATAAATAAACACTAGAAACACAATAAAAACAACATGAAGTATACAAAAAATAAAATTCAATAAATAAACAATAGAAACACAATAAAAACCACATGAAGTATACAAAAAATAAAATACAATAAATAAACAATAGAAAAACAATAAAAACATGAAGTGTACAATAAAAAAAACCCAATAAAATACAATAAATAAAAAGCACTACCCACACAAGATAAAATAAATACATAAACAATAGAAACACAATAAAAACATGAAGTATACAAAAAATAAAATAAATAAAAAGCACTAGATAAAATAAATAAAATAAAAATATGCATGTATACACATAAAATCAACACTCTACGGGGTGTCAAAAGCCAGTGAGTAGAGGTGGGTTTTTAAATGAGACAGAGAGGAAGTCTGTAAAAAGGCGAGCTTTAAGATGTTAAAATTATTTACATAGGTTGTATATCACGTCATGTATATGGTGATAATACCCATTTTTCTGTATTTTAATGGTCAACCTTGCATTTAAAAAAGAAAGACGAGCAATACAGAAACTACACAATGTAATACAGCTAAATAAATGTCGAGTTTAAGTTAAACTCAAACTTTATTTACTTTCATGCAAACATGCAGCCCAAAGAGCTTGAACAACAATGAATTGAATCTAACAAAATAGACAAAACATTTGGCCATAAACGTTTAAAATGTTATAATAAATAAAAGCCTATATGACATAAAAACGACTGCATAAAGCCAATAAAATGACAGGTGAATAAACAAAGGATAAAAAGTATTCAGTGATTTTAAGAGAACTGCAATGGGAGTTATATGTGCTGTCCATTTTGGGCCAGGGTTGTCTTATTCAGATCTTTTTATGAGAACAAACTGTTTGTCATTAGATCTCTGGTGTCTCTGGTTCGGCAAATTGGTCGTCAGAATATCTTTAGTGAAGGACATGAGCGTTACAGTTAATTACTAACAACAGCAGTGGATTTAATTTCATCATAAAAGCCAGAATGATGTTGGTAAACAACAAAAAGGTAGTAAAAGATAGACGGAGATCATAATGAAATGTCACAATTGTTCTCGTTCTTGCAGCCGCAGCAGTACAGCTACCCCTCAATCTTCATCTATGGCCATCGGGCGTCTGGGAAGAGTCATGTGATGCAGGTTTTGCTGAAGGAACTTGAGGTGAGAAAGAGACATTTGCTGTCAGGGCTGAATGGTTTGTTAGGGGGTTCAAATCCACCAACACCTCTCATGCAGATGGACAATAAACAACAAACCGTGAAACAGGTTTGTGTCAGTTACAAGACTTTGAATCACTGAAGACTTTAAGCGTGTATGAACCTGAAACAGACACACCGAGCTTCTTTCTTATCAAAGAGTGCTCAGAAATATTACATTTTATTAAAAGTACAAAAGGTGGCAGACACTTGTGTTGCTTTTCAGAGAAATCTCATTGTCAGTGCACACAGAGCTGAAAGTGTGTAGACTTTTAGTTCCCTTCTTGATTTAACATTTGTGGACTGAATCTTTAGCCGTCATCGGGTTTAGAAAAATACAAATCTTTTTTGAATAAACTCAAAATACAGAGAAGAGTTTTTCCACATTTCCCAACCCGGAGGAAACCAGCAAAGTGTACTGCGGTCTGACGAGTCCACATTTCAAAATTGTTTTTGGAAATCATGGATGTCATGTCCTCCGAGCTACCCTCAGGGAGACACTTTAGACAAGTAATCACCACCATGACATAGTATTCCTGCTGTCTGTCCTCCTCAGTTCAAGTCATATATGGTTTTTAATGCTCTGCGGTGAACGCTAAGACAGCATTTTAACAGTACGGACAATAAGATAGTAAGAATGCAACCGTTACTTTCATAATTGATTAATCTGCACATCATTTAGTCAAAGTGATGTCTTACAATGTTTGTTTTGACCAACCCAACAGTCCAAAACCTAAATATATTTATTTTGCTCTCAAAAAAGGCAAAGAAACGAGGTGTTGTTTAGCTCAGTTGGTAGAGCAACCGCCCCATGTACGAAGGCTCGGTCCAGGGTTTGAATCCGACCTGTGGCTCTGTCCTGCATGTCATTCCCCGTCTCTCTCTCCTCATATTCCTGTCACTCTTCAGCTGTCTTTATCAAAAATAAAGCTTGAAAAGGCCAAAAAATATCTATATCTCTGTTTTGGGATTTTAGCTTGAACTCAAACTGATGTTTGTTTAACATTCCTCCTCTTCCTCTCTGCAGCTGCCTCACGCCACAGTCAGCTGTGTCGAGTGTGTCTCCGTTGCGTTGCTGTTTGAACAAGTGCTGCTGTCCTTCTTTGGCTGCGACGTTGCCTCGCTACTCCCCCGCAGTCCCTCCCTGTCTGACTTTGTACGCATCTACAGACAGCAGTGCTCCCAGACTCCTGCCAAGCAGACGCGATACATTGTGAGTGTCGTGCACTTTATGCCCCAGCCAGAAAATCTCTCCTCACTTGGCACACAAAGATATTCTAATCCTTGGCATGTCGAATGATATATTCTTTGGATGTGTCACTTAAATATTTGTATGATAATATGATTAGTCGTGATAACACATGCAAATAGATGTAAAACAAAGCTCCACATGCATTAGCCTGAAGAAAATAAGTGTAATTTCCAGCCAACACAGCAGCAGCAGGTTTAATCTAGTGTTTTGGCTTCATCATTTGCATGCAGCAATGTGATAAAACAGCCTCTAGTTTATTGAATATAGACGTTACAAAGTAAGAAACGCACGTGTGTATATTTTTCAGGTAATGGAAAAAGCCGAGCTTCTGAGAGACACCGATGCTAATCTCCTCCCGGCTCTCCTGCGCCTTCAGGAATTGGTGAGAAAGTGCAGCGAGCTCTTTGTGTTATCTATCAAGTGAGCCATTTTATTGTTGCACTGTGTGGAGAGATGAAAGGGGGGACTCGGAGAGCTTCTTCTTTTGTAATGAATGACCTTGAGCTGAATGTGTGGATCTCTTTCAAAACGATGTTAGGAAGGAAGGCAGGCAGCCACGCAGTGCATTTTAATTACAGACATCAAGAGGACAAAGACTTCTGTGATTGTTTGTGTTGTATTCCTCTGAATCTTGTGTTGCTTCAGTGCTGCCACACAGGATTTGGAAGTGATAATTGGGATGCAGATTTACACACAGGTGAAGGATGAAAGAGTGATAAAGGGGTGTTGTGTCTCTAATGTGTGTTATGATTATTATTGTGGCCTCTCTGCACAAAGGTTAAACATAACTGTAAAGGATGAGAGCTTGTTCCAGCTGTCACCTGTGGGTGGTGACCAAAAGAATGAGATCGCGGATACAGGCGGCCGAAAGGAGCCAGCTGAGGTTGTTCGGGCATCTCGTTAGGATGCCTCTTAGGGAGGAGACCCCGGGGCAGACCCAGAACCTGCTGGAAGGACTACTTTGCCCGTCTGCCCTGGGATCACCTCGAGATCCTCCAGGAGGAGCTGGAGTGTGTTGCTGGGTAGAGGGATGTCTGGAACGCCCTGCTAAACCTGCATCCACGATGCTGGTTAAGTGGAAGAAAATGGATGGATGTATTTTATTATAGTGCGGAAAGACTAACCTTCTGTCTTTCTGCACTGTAATAAAATACACCCTAACCAAGACAGAAGGCTAGGGTGTGTTTCTTGGCAGAGCCTGCCAAACCTCAGGTCTTATTGGATCAGGGTGTGTTGTTGTGTCAACAGCATACCTCATGATCCAGTATGAAGTACCTGTGCTGTGTTTCTCCCAGTTTTAAGCTCTATTAGCTCACTAGGCTGAACTCATTGGGATCATTTTTATTTAAGATAACACGAGGCATCGCTGTGTCACTAAAAACTGACGCTGTCTTGGTTGCGTCCTGGCAGAGTAGTTGATCGACCGAAAGTCTAACAGGTAGAAAGGTAGGTTTCCTGTGCCACCAACCATTTTCTGGTTCCAGCCCTCCAATTTGAAGATTTTCCAATTTGAAATTGAGTTTCAGACAAAACAAATCTTTTTAGACCAAACGATTGATCCATCCTTCATGAAGTGTTGTAGTGTCTTATGTAATGTCCAGTCTTTAGACCATTAGTACATTGTTGCTTATACATAGTTTTTGGTCCGTTTATAATAAAAGTCCCAACTTAATCTTTATTTTCCCTGAAGGAACAAGATCTTGTAGCCAGGCAACATGTAATAATTAACAACTGTCTGAGCTGTGAAGCTTGTTCATACATTTTTTAAATGTACTGTTGTGAGAAAGGTGTTAAACGCTTCAGCCTACACCTTTTTTTTATCATTGCTATATTCTGTTTTTGCCATTTAGTGTGTAGTTTAAGCACAGAAAGACATTTAGTTGATACTGTATTTTACGCTGTACTAAACATGGTAAATATGTAGTTATATAATATTCAGTTTAAAATGATATAAACCAGAGAAAAGCACCAAATCAATACATTTAATTTAATAAATTCAATTAATAAATTATGTGAATCATTAATCGACTATTAGAATCGTTGCAGATCGTTTTCTATTTATCTATTTATCAATTTAGAACAAAAAATAAAATGTACAAAGTGTAGTAATGTCTGTAGTCATGGAGACGGATTCTCACTGACCCATAAACACAAGTGCTGAATCCACTTGTTGTACAAAAACCGCTGTTACATAACATATTTGTTCACGTCCTTTTTCAGGTCGAAGACAACGTTACCGTCATCCTGCTCAGCGAGATCGTCTGGGACAAGTTCAGACCAAACACCGGCTGTTTCGAGCCCCTTCTGCTTCATTTCCCCGACTACAGTAAAGGTATAAACGTTCGCACACACACTCAAACACAACGCATCATAAGTAGCTCCCAACACGCTGCGTACGTAACGATGACGCACACTTGGCGGATGCGGTGCGAGATGTGAGATCTGTACCTGTGATTTTGTTCTAACACTTTAGGCAGCGCGACTGTGGAGGAATATTAAAACACCACTGTTTAAATTCAGCATGTACAGGGAGTGAATCATTACACATGATCTGTGAGAATCTCAGAGAGACAACTCTTTTTATAATATCTGAGGTTTTCTGTCCGTTCGTCTATTTGTAGCTGAGCTGCAGCAGATTTTGTCCCAGGACAGACATCCTTCATATTCTGCAGAGTTTTACTCCTCCTACATCAACATCCTGCTGGGAGTCTTTTACTCGGTCTGTCGGGACCTCCGAGAGCTTCGTCACCTGGTCAGACATGAACACACGAGTCAGGAAAGATTTGTCATTGTTTTGATTTTCTTTCATCGTTGATTTCTCTTTTTTTTCTTCTTTCTTTCTTGTGACTAGGCTGCCCTCAACTTTTCAAAGTTCTGTGAGCCGCTGGCAGAAGGAAAAGGTAAAGCATAGAGAGGAATATTCATTCATCTGACAGCTGATCAATATTTAAAAATACCTCCTCTGTGCTCTTTCTTCCGTGTTGAGATGCCCTTCGGCTTTTTTTTTTTTTCTTACATTTCTATATTTATTTCTTTGAAGCTGCATAAATCGAATTTTGGCCACTCGAGAGAAGCTGAACAAATTTTAACCACTGGCAGCCTAAAGAAGGGACGTCGTACGCGTGACGTCACCCACAGCTTTCTGAAGAGTCGTTTTGAAGCTCAGTGTAGCGGCCACCACTGTTTTTCTATTCTATTCTTTGGTTACACGTGTGGGCCTTGAGGTCCTTGTCAGTATTAGTTGTTTGGCTTTGACTGGGAACAGCAGGTGCCAGTCTATCTCAACACTGTGGTGGCCAAGGTCGAAGAGACCTGTTGCTGCCTTCCTAGACATAATAAATAGCTTGCCGTTGACGTCCCAATTGACGTAACCAGACATCTGTGTCTCCAGACTAGAATATGTTGACAATGACACCTATTTTGTGTTATCTTTGGGTTTAAAGTCGATCCACCAGCACGAGTTGGGCAGAATGTGAGACCGACTCAGGCACTTCTGATGAACTTTGAGCGTGTCTTTAATTCTCCTTGATCAACCGTCAATAAATATTACAGCATAAGACATCAGAGGCTCCTAACCTCACCATTGACCTTTGACTTCAGCACTTTCTCCACAACAACCACCCTGTTGGTAGTCCTGCGTCTTTTCAGCAAAGACGTTGGTCATCGGCGGACCTGAGGCAACCTGAATGACGCCTGGTTGCTCAAACAAGCCACCTGTAACGTTGCCCACCTTGTCAGTCAAAGTGGCCACACTGTTAATTATGCAAAACTTTAAGACAGACTCAGTACAGTTGTCATGAACAAAGAAAAATGGCTATAGAGACCAAAACTGTTTTATTTCCGCTGTGAAGTTGGACATTTTAACATGGGAATTTATGGAGACTGACTCGTTTTGGAGCCAAGTCAAGTGGACGTTTGAGGAACTGCAGTTTCTGGCACTTCTGCATTGGCTTCACTTCACAGCCACGGAGGTCCAAACTAATTTTGGAGCTGTTGTATTGGAATACATTAGACTGTATCTAAGTGTAGCTAATAAAAAAGATAACTCTCCTACTGGCATCATAAACCTACTAGCTGACTAATCATGGTTCTTGCATTCCTTGTGTGGTATCTGTGTAGCTTTAAACCTGCACACGTAACCACTAAACTCAGAAGTATAAATAAAGAAGTAGTTTTGGTCTCCTCTCGGCTGTAAAACCAAAACAACGAGCTAAAAGAGGATGAAAAGCTCCAGAAATAGTGGACCCACAGGGAGATAATTCCCTGTGGGATCATCATTACAAGCGTCACATTAAAACTCTTTCTGTGCAGATTCTTTCATAGTTTTCCTGTTGTTGTTTTTTCTGTATCTTCCTGTTTACATCGCCTCTCTCTTCCTGCTCTAACTGGATGTTATAAACAGTGTCGCTCTGTTTTCTGTCTTCAGTTAAAGAGACTGACACACACAAGCTGTGGAGAAACATCGAGCCTCATTTGAAAAAAGCCATGCAGACCGTTTACCTACGAGAAGTGTCCAGGTCTGTGTTCTTTACATCGGCTTACTCACGACACACTCCGCTTATATTCTGCTTTGGTTTCCTCTCATTAGTGTGTGTGTGTGTTGTGTGTGTCATGTCTTTTCTCTGTTCAGCCTTCAGTGGGAGCAGATGCAGCAAATGGAGGAGAAGGAATCGGGAGCCTTGAGAGGTACGAACACACACTGAGCACTGTTGCCCTCGCTGACGTAACATGATTGCAGAGCAGATGTTAAACTGTAAAAGCGCTAATAGGGAGCGGCGACACTGTGGATTCATGCTGGATTTCTTTTTTTTTTTTCCTGTGCTGTTAATAACTTGTAACATCACACCAAAAATAATTCACTGTATGGAAGTAGGATGAAGTTTTAGATTAGTTCATCTGACTCTTTGCATTTATGTCCCTGAAGGTTTGTCTGCTCACACTCACGTTGAGCTGCCTTATTACTCCAAGTTCCTGTTGATCGCCGCCTACCTGGCATCCTACAACCCCGCCCGCACAGATAAACGCTTCTTCCTGAAGGTAGACACATTTTTATGCTTCTGTAGTTTTTAACCCTGGTTCTGGATGGAGCATGTTGCCTGTTGTACAGATTGTAAAGCCCTTTTGAGGCAAATCTGTGTGTTCATGCAAATAAAATCGTCTTGACTCGTGTGAATTAATGAGTTCGACGTCTCTCTGTTTGCTTCCAACAGCATCACGGTAAAATAAGGAAAACAAACTTCTTGAAGAAAAATGAAAAGGTGATCATCTTATCACAACACTGGCTTTGCTCTACATTAGTTTTAAACACGTTTTGAATATAATATCAATATATTCTATTTTTTAGACCAGTAACCATCTTCTGGGGCCAAAGCCTTTCCCACTGGACCGCCTGCTCGCCATTTTCTACAGTGTGGTTGACAGCAGAGTCGCCCCCACTGCCAGCATCTTCTCCCAGGTCAGTCACATTTCGTTACTTCACATTTGAATTTTTACTCTGTTTAACTAAACATTCAGGACATTCAGATAAAGTGAAAATCGCCTGCACACCACCAGAAGAAACAAGAAGAGGCTCTTCAGATGCAACAGAATTTAGTTAGTGCAGAAGTGCCAAAAGCTGCAGTTCCTCAAACGTCCACTTGAGGCTGGATCCAGAAGTGCGTCAGTCTCCATAAGTCCCCATGTTCAAATGTCCAACTTCACAGCAGAAATAAACATGTTTACAGCCTGGTACAAAAAACAGTTTTGGTCTCTGTAGCTAATTTCCCCGTTCATGACAACTGTACTGAGGGTGAATTTATATACAACTCACCTGTTCAGATTATATTAAGGCTTAAAGTTATGAATAAATAACAGCGTGGACGCTTTGATTGACAGGTATGTGCTGTCGCAGGCGGCTCGTTTTGAGCAACCAGGCGTTATTTAGCCCACCGATGATCCACATATTTGTTGATTTTTAGATTAGCCGGGAGGCGGCACACTCAAGCATGGATTCAAGCGTGCAAATATTTTGACATTGTCCTGTTTCGACAGTTGAAATAAAGGAGAAATGAATATGTACGCTAAAATTATCCATCCAAAACACTTTAACTAATCTCTTTAACTGTCTGTATACACTACCAATTTTGTCGCCATCGTACGAGTTAAACTGAGCTCTGTAGTGGTTTAATTTTGCCCTTCATTTAGTCCTGCAGTGCTTGTAATCTTTCTCTATGATTGTGACTCTCAAAGTTAGCCATATAAAGTCTCCCGGGTCTCTAAAGTGGCTCCAACTGACTCTAGAAAATCATTTAATTTCACTTTTTCCCCCCATTTGCTAGATAAGCAAATGAACGAGAATGTACACTAGAATAATCAGAGGATTTAAAATGTCACTATTTTATGTTAAATCAAGCTGAATGACCCAAGTGTCTCACATGAGATGTTTTCGACCCATATGGTCACGAGTTTTTGGGATCTGTGGCCAAATGCTGATCTATTTATGGCCCCCGAGCATGAAATGGTTTTAGGAAATTATGCTCGACCCATATCTGTGGGAGTGGCTCTCATAATTTAGTGCCTCTGCATCAAAGTGTGGAAAAGCTGTGTTTAAAGAAGCGGAACAGAGAGTCTCATTTCAGTTTCCCTCTCGTCTCCATTTAGATCTCCTCTCTGGTGACCTTACAGCTGTTGACTCAGGTCAGTCACGACGACCAGCTCGACGCCCCGAAGTACAAATGTGCCGTGTCTATGGACTTCATCTGTGCCATATCCAGGTGTGTGTGCACATCTGTTAATACATTATTCACAGGAATTTGACTGGTAACATTCACTGAGAATGAGTTTGTGTGTGATTTATCTGTTTTCCAGGACGGTGAGTTTCGATATCGTCAAGTACCTGTACGACTTCCTGTGAGCCCGCTGTGAATGAAGACAGATGACACTCAGTGACAGTAAGATAAAAGAGGGATTCACACACTTAAAGACGAAGGACAATGAGGAGCTGTGACTAGTGTTGAAGGAAAATTATTCCAATTATGCCACTGCCCCCTTGTGGCTGATGAATGAGCTTGTTTGTCTTGTAAATACTCGTTAAATATTTGCATTTGTGTAAAATAAATGCCATTTTGGCAATTTCTACTTGTTTCATTTAGTTAAAAGCCGTTAAATCTGCTCAAAGGAAAATATTCAAAGACTCTCACTGTGGTTGGGATTTGATACAGAGTCAGTATAAAATCCAGTTCAGAGGAAAAAGGTGAATCTGATGCAGGTTTATTATTCTTGCCTGACATCGAGCGACCTCGACACCACGCACGCAGGTGAGTCATCGTCCTCGCTTAAAGGGTTTCGCTTCCATAATGTGTCAGCTTTGTTTATCCTGTTGTATGAGGTTGTGTACAGACTATAATAGGGAAAATTCACAAGCTTTTATAGAGAGTTATTGTCTCCGGTTTTGCTCATCCTCCTTTAACCTTTGAACAGTAACACTAAAGCCGTAGTTCCTAACCTTATGAGCTTGTGAACCCTGGAAAAAAACAAAACAAAGTCTACATCTGAGTCCCCGTCATTGGTTTCATGTTTTTCCATCTTAAAATCTTTTTTAAAGGGCCTGAAATGTTGAAAATCATCCAGAAAAGAGAAGAGAAGATTGATTAATGGATGATTAACATTCATTAATGTATTTTCCTTACCTGCTTGTCTTTATCAGAGTCCACTTTCCTTTAACCCTTTACTGTAACCCTGATTTATAAGCTATATATATACGTTTATAACAACATAACATGTTAGTTAAGTCATATGACTCATAACTGGAGCCTAATGTATGAGAATATAGTAAATAATTACATTTTCTAATCTAAAATAAATTTTTAAATCGAAATAAATATCCTTATATCTACATACAATGTCTTTATAGTGACACTGTATGTAAACGCTGAATCGGGTGGATTCAAGTAAAGTGTTATCACCTTTGTAAAAAGCTGTCAAGTCGGCAGTCATAACATGAGGTAAGTGCATCAGAGAAGTGCATCAGTTTTATCTGCACTTTTATTGGCAACCAAGAGGCCGGACTGAATTTGTCGGGTACAAGCCAAAATATGTGTAACACATTTATATGCAGTATATTTAACAGAGACATTACACAGCTGGTTTGAATTGTTCGTTTTTATTGTGCAAATAAGCAACAACAAAGGTGATCTGTATCTGTAGGCAGCAAATCGCCCACACAACAATTTCACAAAACACCAAAGTCGATCTTTTTTTGTTTCAACTTGAATCAATTAAAAAATTTATAAAAGGGTAAAAATGTTTTTAAAAAAAAGTAAATATGTCAAAACCGTTCACCTGTTTTTGTGTTACAACCTTCGACTGTGTCAAATACGCGTGGACATCGAGCACACTGCTGCCCAGTGTCCTCTTGTTTGCCCACAGGCAAGAAAACACAGAGTTGAGTAATTTGATGCAGAAGAACTCGGATCCAGAAGAAAAATAAAAGCATCGAGTGCATATAATTGCCACTCTGCTCCACTATCTGCCTCTCTTATCCCTCGGGGTATCAGTGGTTAAGTGGAACGTCTGAGAGATCATCCCTCATGCCAGCGTGGCCTTGGGAGAGCTCAGCCTCATTAAACAAGGACAATGACCAGTTCGCAAAGGTTGACTGAGTCATCCGACTGCATTTAAAGTGCATGTGTGTCACTCTTTGAGAGATTCAATGTAAGAAATATCAGCGTTTGCAATACACTGGCATTATATTAAACTGGATTCAATCTTAATAGAAATCTCAGTCTATAAATGACTTTTCCACCAGAGGCAACATACGGAGCCTCTCGGGTTAAATCATAAATGAGGATGAGGCGGTCGGACACGAGGCGAGATCTTTAAAGGCTGCGCCTCCTGCTGTGGATCATGGCCACGATGTGGCCGAGGTCCAGACTTTTTATCATCACCTCCATGAAATCCTCGTCAGTGCGAGCGCCGGCCACAAACTCCTCCAGGGAAAGCTCGCCTGTTGGAGGGGAGATATTGTATTTAGAGACATAAATATGATATGGTGGTGTAGTCAAGACCAAGACCAGACAGTATACTTAGACAGCTAAGCTGTGTAGTGTTTGTGTACAGTATCGACAGACTGCTGTGTGTTTTCTTTTGGACGATGCTTTACAGATACTCTTTGTCATTTATGAAGTCAGATTTTATTACAGAAGATGCAATCACAGTGATTATGTTAACAAAAAAATCTCCCCTGAGCTGTGGTCTTGAAATAAAAACCTGAGTCTTCTTTGTCTGAGACCAAGACCTTCAGAAAGTGAGACTTGTCTCAAGACTGGTCTTTGCTTTTGAATGAAATAAATTGCACTCGATATGAGTAAAGGGGGGTGGAGTGAGTTTGTAATTGCAACAACGTCCAAAAATAATAATAAATGGAGCTACATCATAGTAAGGGTACATTCAGACAGAATCTGGCACACATTTTGCTAATTAACTGAGTTTATCACTTCAAGTGCTCACTCACTCTCATTCACTGTCTGAGTCTCCCTACCACTGCTCGCTTTCTTCCTCTCAAACTATCGGACACAGACCAAATTAAACTTCTCCGTGTCACTATTTTGCAGCATAAATTGTGAGTTAGACAGATTTAGAAGCTGGGTACGTTAAAATAAACAGGGTATCACAGTTTCGTCCATGAATCCGCCTGGATAATCTTAGGTTCAGAGACGTTTCAGGCTGACTGTGGAGGGTGATCTGAGTGTGATTGAGTGATTGGTGGCCTCAGCGTTGCGTTGGGTTGTATTTTTCCAAAAGTTGGATCCAGCTTTTTTGGTGGACACTCCTGCAGCCAAAACCCACTACCCCCACTCAAATTAATGGAAAAACCTGCACAAAATCCTGTCTGAATGCGTCCTTATTCAGCTTTTCTCTCTCAGACTTTGATGTGCAGAATTGATGGAGGTTACCTTTAAGGTCTTATTTGTGCAGAAGTTGAATTGACATCTTTTGTAAATGGTTTAAACATTTGTTATCTTTGTGTTTCCAGACAGAACTCAAGCTGATGAATGTCTGAACACTGTCCGCCCACAGATCGATTTCTTCCTAATTCTCTGTGCCAGAACACACTCACCATCTCCATTTATATCAATCCTGTCAAACACGCGGTTTGTGAAATCCTCAGCGGTTACGTCCTTATTTTCAGTCCCATTGATCGCACGGATCGCCTGCAGGAACAGAACAAAATCAGTCTATCACATCGAGCCCGGGGCCTTCTGTAACACTCAGCAGTGTTGCAGGAGGACAATAATCTATACTGTGTACCTTTATGATGTTTAGGAGCTCATGTCGGTCAATGCAGCCGTTTCCGTCCACATCATAGAGTTTGAAATACCAGCGCAGCTTGTGCTCCATCTTTCCTCGCATCACCAGACTGAGAGCGGCCACGTACTCCATGAAATCTATGTAGCCATCCTGCAAAAAAACAAGCAGGGGAGATGAGACTTGTCAAAACAGTGTCAAACAAAGTATTATCCATGAATATCCGCAGCCGTTCAAAAGTGACACATCAGTCGCTCGGTTGAAAGAGATGCCCCCCACTTCAACTCTCGAAAGCTATCTGTGTGAAATGCTCCGCAGGATGGAGGATTATCTCCAGGGACTGTCTGAACACGGGCAACAATCTTGGCATCAAAGCATTGTCTCTGAGATAATCTCACAGTTTAAATCATGCATAAAGATTAGCCTTTTGTGAGCTGACGGAGGGGGGAGACTAAATATAGACGTGCGGCTTCTCAGACAGACACATCCTGTGCTGACCCTGTCGCAAACTGTCCTAATTAATCTGTGAGGGTCAAAGTGTTACGCAAGCTCATAGCTGGGAGGTCACTGCATGATACAGACTGCTCTAGACCTGAAAACACTTGAAATGTAAAGCAGCAGAGCATCTTATTCAAGTGTTTTCATCAGTTTTAGTGCTGAAGCAATTAGTCAACTGACTAAGTCATTTTTCAGGCTTATTAAAGAGTTCAATGTCTTTGAGTTTTGGACTGTTGGTTGAACAAAAGATTCAAATTAAAGACATCACATCAGGCTGTGATGGGTCTTGTTAGTAGTTTATCTGATTATCTTTATTAAGACAATAAAAGATAAAACATGCATGTTAGGTTGAGCTCATAAATTCTCGAATAAATTGATTTGTTGTAAATGATTAGATTAATATTAAATATTTTGATAACTGATTCAGAGTTTTAAGTCATTTTTGAATGAAGGAAATGTCTGATATTGATACTAAGAGCTGAAACAAGCTTATTTTTTTTGTTTTATGTCATTGTAAAACGTATTTTATCAGACAAAACAGGAAATGTAAACGTCACTATTTTCTATAGATACTATCGACATTATAGACTCAAGATTAATTGTAGAAATGATTAATTGCAGCCTTATTTGGAAATATGATTGTAATTAAACAAAATATTTCCCAAACCCAGAACTGTTGATTAAGTTAATTAAGTTATAAATACTGTTACAATATGAAGAAACATTTGGATTTTGTTTCATCCCTCAGACAGTTTTAACCTCCTATTCTGTAGGCACCTTATTTTATGTATTTATTCATATCTTCTCTTTAAAAGTCAATAAAAACAGAAAACTAGAAGTCCCAGAGGAACCATCCCACCCTAAAACATGCCAACCTTCTCGACTTTGACTTAAATAAACCCGCCATCTTACCTTGTTCATGTCAAACGTGCGGAACATTTGCTCGATGTAGGCGTCGGCTTCAGGGTCCAGGCCTCGCAGGCCGAAGAACTGCTTAAACTCATGCAGGGTGAGCTGACCCGAGGGGCACTCGGTCATAAACTTCTTGTACCAAAGGTGCATCTCCACCGCCTGCAGGTCGTCCACGGTGCTTCCTGTTGAGTTACCCATTTCTTTTCTGACACAGGAGTGTGTGTGGTTTCAGAAAGATGGAGTAGCAAACCTCTTGGTGCCCAATTGGTCTACTGTTGAAGCGGAGGTTATTCCTCTTCACAGTCACAACAATGGGACATAGAGAGAGTAGTGGCTCGTGGCGGACTTTTGTAGCTGCCTGTTTGAGGACGTCTCCTCTGTGTTCTCCTTGGGTTTAATCACTGGCTGTAATCCAGGCGAACATGCAGATGATCAGCTTAATCGGCCCATTAAAAGGACGGCTTGACTTCACCATCCAAATTTACAGCTGAGAACCGCTGACAGACACAAGACAGCTTTCCTCCCACGCATCCATCACACTCATGCATCTGACACTGATGGGATACGCTTCGCTCAGCATATGCCATTGTTGGAATACTTGAGATCTGTCTTGGTCTTCAGACCAGTCTCAAAATCACTTTTTAAAAGCCTCGGACTCTTCTCTGTATCACCCGCAATTCCGGTCTTGTCGCGGTCTTGGACAAAGAGGACACTGATTTATTCGTTAACATAACTGTGACTGGATGGAAAACTCCAAGGCAACGCTTAATGAGATAACTCGGACCTTTACTCCAACAGTTTCAGTGAATGTTAGCTACTTAAGTAGGCTTTGTACTGTCTGGTGTTGGTCTTGGCTCGATCGTACAATACCTTGGTCTAAGTTTTGACTTGGTCTTGAGCCCTCAAATTCTCGGTCTTGTCTTGGTCCCGATACACTCTGGTCTTGGTCGTGACTTGTTCTCGGTTTAGATGGACTTGACTGCAACACTGCTATATACATTCAAGTGTGAGTGGTGCAATGGTGGTAGCTTTAACAGTGGTACGTGGATCTTTTACTTTTGTAAAAGTACCAATAATACCACTGACAGTATAAAGAATGGACAGTATAGAGCCGTTTTGAAGCTCAATCTATGGCTCTAGTAGCCGCCACGTTGGCAGTCCTGCCTCTTCCACCTCCTAGCTAATCTAAATATCAACAAAGACGTGGATCATCAGCAGACCTGAGGCAGCTGGTTGTGCAAACAAGCCATCTGTAACGACACCAACCTGTCAGTCAAAGTCTCCACGCTGTTAATTCTGCATAACTTTAAGCCTTAATATAATCTGAACAGGTGAGTTGTATATAAATTCACCCTCAGTACAGTTGTCATGAACGGGGAAATTAGCTATAGAGACCAAAACTGTTTTTTGTACCAGGCTGTGAACATGTTTATTTCTGCTGTGAAGTTGGACATTTGAACATGGGGACTTATGGACACTGACTCGTTCGGTAGCCAGCCTCAAGTGGACGTTCGAGGAACTGCAGTTTTTGGCCCCTTCTACATTGGCTTCATTTCACTGCTTACATAAGACAAAACAAAGACTTGAGGAAAAAACTCAGCAGTTTAATCTTTAGCAGCTGCTTTACTTGTCTGCAAATAAACAAGGATACAAAACATAATTTGGTAGATAATTTTATTTGAATGCCGCAGTTTGAAGCCAAGAAGTCATAAGTAAAGTAACTTAAACATTCCAGTTTGTGAAATTAATTTCAAAACACAGAAGAAAGCTTTTTGATCTTAGTGTCAACAGCAGAAACAAAGAAAATAATACTGCTAAGTAACTAATACTAAGTACTTTTGTATGAAATGAAGTACCGCCTACTTATAATCATATTTGAATTCATCGCATTAAGCAGCTATGAGTGCAGTACATTCCTACAACTTAACATGTTATCAGATATCAAATAATGTAGATATATACATGTCAGTGCTTAAACTGAAGTCTAAATGTCCTGTTAGTTAAAATATATGTGTTAATATAAAAAATAAAATTAAAAAGGAACATGTCACCAAATCTCACTCTGACATTCCAGGAAAAGGTTGAAGTCCTTGTTTAGTGGTGTCTGGAATACATTCAGCTGGAGCATTAGTGTTTCCTTCTAGGCCAGTAAAACTTCACAGGAAGCAGCGTCTCCACAGGTAACTGGTGTGTTTGCTCGTTCATGCCACATTACAGATATTACAGTAAAATTAAATATTGTTCAGACAGGCACAGATATAAAAAAACAAAAAAAACAACAACATTTGGCTTGAGTTTGCTTATGAAAGCGTTCAAAAATCTTGTTCTATGTCTCTTGTAGTGCATTAATGTAATATGGCCATAATGGGCTGTTTTTGGGGGAGCGGGATGGAAATGAAGGTGGAGGTAGACTGGATGTCATGCAGGGATCTGTTTAACTACTCTACTCTACTTATGGTCGTTGAATTTCACATGGGACAACAACAGCATAGTGGTTGTTTCCTGGTGAATGGACTGATGTATCTGTCTGGGACTTTTATTTAATTTTCTATTTGTTATTTTTATGTTTTATTGTCAAAATAAGATTTTGCATCTTTTATCTTGACTTTGCCTTATTTATTTATTTTCCACTGTTCTCTTAGTTTAATCTTGTAAAATGTAAAACTCAATAAAAAATTTGAATCATAAAAAAAACATAATATGGCCATGTATGCTTCCTACATGTTTAACTCTAATTTGCATTAACAGTCATATCAGTTGTATATAAGTGATAAATGGCAGCAACATTGTGTCTCACAAATATCCTGAAATATAGTTTCCAACATGTTGGAAAAGCGTTTCCTGGACAATAACAAAGTATGGATTAACCACATGTGTATATATATACATACAAATATAACACGAATAAGACTAATAATGTTTTAAGAGCTTAAAAAAGTAAAAAGCTAGATTTTTTCTCTGACTACAGTAAGGCCTCGTTTTCATTCTTCATCCAGCATCATTTACACAGATTTCCAAAAGTTCCTTCAGCTTGTGTTGATTTGGCGTCCTAATACAAAGTCAGTTCGGGTTCATGTCTGAACACGGGCAGATGTCTCTGGCACCACCACCGGCGGTGGCGGCGGCGACACCTTTCCTCTTCCCCCAGTGGAGATGTCTGTAGATGGAGTCAAACACTGACACCGTGTAGCGTGCAAACAGGCTGGTCCACTTCACCGCATCCACCATCCACTGCACGGTACGCCCCACGAAGGCCACAAACACGGCGGCGTAGTGAACCAGCAGGATCAGACTCCTGCCCAGCTGCCTGCCATGGTTGATGATTAAATTGACTCTTTGGTCATGTCCTGCCATTATTATATATATATGTAAGTCTTCTGTATGCTTTGTGTCTTTTTCTGTTCTCAAGGGCTCATTTTTCGTTTTTTTTAAAAGTATATATTTGTGCAGCTACTCCCTTATTTTTTTCTTCTTTTTCTTTTAGAAAGTGGAGATTTGCAGACACTCCCTTATTCACGCCGACCAATCAGAGCGAAGGAAGTTTTGTTTCCGGGAATGTTTGGTGATGTGGCTATGCTCTGACATCCATCCGAGGAAATATATCACACACAAAAAAGGAGACATTCACCTGGGAAGCACTCGCACAGGTGAGTCAAGGGTCCTGTCTTTTTTTTTTTTTAGGAAACACACCTTTTGTTGTGCTGCGTGTCCGAGCTGCCATGCAAAGGAGGAGAAACCCTGAGCGAGGTTTTAAAGCAGCTGTCCTTATTTACGAGCTAAAGTAGCCCGAGCTAACTTACTGTACAAACACCGGACGCAGCATCCTCGTCCACGACGTCTTTGTCTCCTAACGCTGTCCACCGCTTGTTAAACACGTCGCTGTCCAAACTGCTGCAGGAAAAAAGTTGTTTTTTCTCTCTTTCTTCGCGTTAGCTAGCTTATAATCTTTGCTTGTTCACAAAAAGAGTGACGCAGCCGCAGTGGAGGAGTCCGCTGAAGGTTCGGAGGGACTCGGCTCTGTTCGGCTTTGTTCGGGTCAGAGAGGATAAAGAGGGGGGGGTGTCTGACAATGTGTTGTTCAGGACGAGGGTGAAAAACTTTAAACACAGAGGTCTGATTTAGAGTTTATACATAATAAATGAAGAAGAATAAATATGGTTCTTTAACATATCTTAAATTATGTGATATGTAATAAAATATTAATAATTTTCAGGCCTGTTTTGCAGTTTTTCATTTATTTTTCATCAACAACACTGCACTTTGCAGCAGACATGGGACCAAGTCACACATGTGCAAGTCTCAAGTCTAAACCTTCAAGTCACAAGTATTTTTTTCTTGGGCAACTCAAGTCAAGTCACTTTTTTTAAAGATTATTTTTTTGGCCTTTTATGCCTTTATTGATAGTACAGCTGAAGATAGACAGGAAGCAGGGGGCAGTAAATTAGACATCCTGCGGGATTCGAGGACTATAGCCTCCACACACGGGGCGGCCACGTAACCCACTATGCTACCGACCGCCCCAAGTCAAGTCACTTTTGGCGTATTGTTGTAATTTTAGCTGCAGAATCTGATCTTAATATGAGCGCACTGTGATCATCAACATTCTTACAAATAACTAATAATATTCATAAATACATTTTATATTCACACTGAAAACATGATGTGAATAACCCTCAAGTCATCGTGTCTCAAGTCAAGTCAACTCCCGAGTCTTAAACTTCCAAGTCTCAAGTATTAAATTTTTTGTCAAGTCAAGTCACAAGTCGTAAAAACGTCGACTCGAGTCCAAGTCACTAAGTCTCAAGTTCCCATGTCTGCTTTGCAGCTATAGGCAACATTTGTTTACATTATAGCAAAGTTATAAGCAAATAGGACAAAAACAACATATATATATATATCCACGCCAAATTAAATTAAACATACATATTCCAACTTTTATACATAAACATAAACAAACAGCAACAACTAACACTGACAGTATAAAGAATGGACAGCGTATCCGCCATGTCACCCACAGGTTTCCAAAGAGCCGTTGTGACTCCGTGGCTGTTACCATCTCCTCCACCTCCCAGCTAATCTCTAAATATCAGCAAAGGCGTGGATCATCAGCTGACCTGAGTGATCAAACAAAGCCACCTGTCAGTCACAGCCATGGAGTCGAGCATGCAGTACCAACACGGCAACAGCCAGCACCGCACATTTTAATGTTTTTCTAAATGGTCGCTGCACATACGCTGTCTGTTCAGTGGTTCAGCGTCTATACACCCTTTATATGTGTGTTTTACTCCTTTTTCTTTTTCAGTTGCAGTTTCTTTGACGATTATATCACCCCTGAATGTAGATGTTCTTTAATATCTCATAAAGCAAAAGAAAAACAAGCAAAGCTGCACAGAAATGCCATTTTCACAGTTAATCGACTGTCAACACCATTTTTCTTTTGAAAAATCTTTTGACCACTCCACTAACAGCCTGGCTCTGGTGTAATGTATTGTGACACGGCCTGCAGACACTGTGAACTACATTAAATATGCTTTGGGACTCTGTGTGTGTGTATATTCACACCTTCAGAGGACATGTCATTCAGTATCAGCGTCAGGCAGCACTTCAAGCTGTTCTCTGCAAAGACGCAGAGAGTCTATATACGCTGCATTATATACCCTAAGAATTTAAGACAGGTTTAGCTGTAGGCTGCATTTATGCGGCTATAAATAGAATTAAAATGTAACGCTTGCAGCTGAAATAACACAGAGGCTTAGCGCTGATGAAGGACATTGGAAAAAAAGTGTCAACAACAGAGAGGTTTTGAAAAATAGGTGTTATATTTCCACTTTTTTTTAAAATCTACGGTAAACAGAAAAGGCTTTATGCAAAGCGCAGCAGCAGAGGGATGATTTACTAATGTTGGTTTACGCTGAACCCTCAAAACATTTAGATATTTTCTTTTTTTCCCGTCCTCACAGTGCCATCTTTATGTTCAGCCGCCTGGCCACGGTCCTCCAGGAGCTCTCTGGAGAGGAGGAGCCAGATGGAGACTCACAGGTGAGAGAGCGACACAGAAATTATAACGAGTTTATAACGAAGAGTTTGTTTTTTAAACTCTCCGGATTGGGGAAACCGACGCAAAAAATATCATCTTTGAAATAAAGAAAAATAAAAGGCATTTCTTTTAGTACACTCTGCCATGATATGTGAATATATAATGGAAGATAGATAAACAAATGCAAATTCAGTGACTCACTCCAAACATACTGGCATAACTCTTGTTGTAGTGTTTGCATATCCATGGATGCCTTTTTCTGTCCCACCTCCAGCGATTTAATATGGAGTCACTTCAAGAAGACGAGTTGGCATGTTTAAATTGAATATTTAAATCAGTGAAACCGCTGAAGTTTTCGCATTTCTGTTTAAAAAAAAAAAAAGACTTATTTTCTCTTAATCGACTGAGCATTTCACCACAGACACGTCAAGTAATAAAAGGAAAAGAATGTGCGTCATTTAATAATGAAAATTGTTATTGTTCAGTTTTATCTGTATATATCAGAGTACTCTATGACATACAGTGTCCTTTATCCTTAAACACTCAATTTGGATAAGATAAAACTCCAGACCAGAGACGAATATAGTCCATGAACTGTAATTAAACACTTTATTTTGAAAATAATTCAAGCTAAAAACAGGAAGTCCTCGTTCTTTAATTAAAGTCTAATAACAGTAGTTTAAATTCACTTGTCTTTCACTCTTTGATCAGACTTTAAGACGTTTTTACAGGTTGATTTGGACAAACCGTGACAAATATTTTGACCTTCTCTGCTTCCTTTAGCAGGGCATGCTGGTCCCTCAGCTCCCTCCTGGTGAGGGCCAGGCTTCAGTAGAGTCAGAGGTACCGGAGGAGGCCATGGAGAGGTTGGCTCACCTGGAGCAGCTGGTGGTTCAGCTGAAGGAGCTCATCCGAGACAGAGACACCCAGCTCGTGCACAAGGACACCGAGCTGGCTGGCAAAGATGCACAGCTCAAGGTGAATAACCTGCGTGTTTGTTTACTATCAACACGTCCGTTCAGTGTATTCCTTACGCCGATGTCTGTCGTTCATATCCGCAGAATGAGAAAGAAGAAGCTGAGGCTCGCTTCACCAAACTCAAACTGCAGGCCAAAGCCAAGATGGCATCACTCAACAAACAGATATCTGATCTGAAAGGACAAGGAGGAGCAACAGTAAGTCACTGAGATGTGTGCCACTCCTTAACCGCAACAATAAAGCTCATGCACTTTGTTCTTTATCTTAACGTTGAACATTTGTTTTGTCTACAGCAGAGTCCCGACAGCTCTTTTACAGGAGCCGGTGCTGCAGTCGAGGAGGAGCTTCAAGAACTTAAGACCAAGCTGAGAGAGGAGGAGGCCAACAGCAGAGGGCTTCAGGAACGACTCCAGACCACAGAGCAGCTCCTCCAGGAGAAAGAGTCCGTGCATGCTGAACAGGTAACACCGCTTCTGCCGTCGTCTTTAATTAATGATTTTAATATTCATAAGAGAAAAGCCCTCTCTAAATTATGAGTTTTTTGTTCGCAGTTGCTGAAACTGCAGGCTGTGATCTGTGAGAAGGACGTACGCTTCCAGGAGCAGATCCAGAAACACGAAGAAGAACTGCTGAGAGTCACAACACAGTCTCAGGACGACGGAGCACTTCAGCAGGTCTGAACTGATTCGTCTCCGTGACGCTTACACTCTCCATACTGCATCTGTTAGCTCCTCCATCTTATCGGAGAGAGAACGTGTTACGTTCGCCATGATAACATACACATACATGGTTTGTACAGCTTAGATCCAGCTCCAGCAGATCTCCATAGATCCAAGTTCACGTTTGCACACAAACAGACAGAGAAGCGTTCAGAGCTGCTGTAACTGGCTGCCGAAAATAGACACAAGTGACGAATCTGTCATGAAAATTGTTGCAGATTAATTTTCTAATCAGTCAACAAATCCACTGTTTGTCTCATCTCTAGCTGACTGTCTAAACAGACACATGAAGTAAGAAAAGAGGGACCTAAATTCTGGAAAATGTCTTGCTTTAGAGCGTAATAATAATAATTAGAATGAGTTTAATAACATTATCATGTAAAGAAATGTAGTGAATGTTTATCTGTATTTATCCGGCTTCACAATCTGTACACAATACAACGTCCTCCATCCAGAAAAACAGGGGAAAACATGAACTTTATTTTGAAAATAATTTACCTCAGTTCATCTAGGTGAAGTTTATCCACCAGTGGAATATTACAGGTGTTCACACAGTTGTTTTTGTTCTCCGTAGGCGCTGCATGCAGCACAGAGGCGATGCGAGGAGCTCGAAGAGGCCTTCAATTCTCGGTCCCAGGTGCTGGAAATGCTGCAGCAGGAAGTGAGCAGCGCTGATCAGCAAAAACAGGTGCAGGTCCTGTTGTTCTGGATTCCTTTTGTTGGTTTAGAGGCTGACCCACGTGTTAGCAGATGTTTACTGATGCTTTAGCTGTATTGAACACTGTTCCTGCTTCATGAAAAGGAAACTGTTTAAACAAACACGCCCTACATCACGATGGCACGTTGGTATTATGCATTGTTTGGCTGAGGCACACAGCACACACCTACTTATATCCTCCTCTGCCTCGTTCTCAGATCTTGACTGCTCAGTTCCGGCAGATGGAGCAAGAGCTGGCCGAGGCCGTCAAGCAGAGGGAGGAGGAGAGGCAGCAGTGGGTCGAACAGGCCAGCAGGGCCGACGCAGAACTCACAGCCCTCCGAACCAGCCTGGAAGAGGCCTTGGAAGGGAAGAGCATGGAGGTGGCAAGGCAAGAGAGCGAGCTGGCCTCCCTGAGAGAGTCGGAGCGTCTTAGTCAGGAGGCTCTGGAGAAGGAGAAGCTGGAAGTCGCCAGATTGGAGAGAGAAGTGGCTCTGATGAAAGAGGCTGAGCTCGCAACCGTCCAGGCGAGCCACGATGCGTCAGAGAGAGACAGGGCGGAAAGAGTTCAGCTTGAAAGCGAACTCGCATCTATGAGAGAGGCGGTCGAGCATGCCAGCCGGGACACCTCAGAGAGGGAGAAGTCGGAAGTTGACAAACTAGAGCGAGAGCTGGCGTCGCTTAAGGAGGAGCATGAAGATGCCCAGAAGAAAGGTGAGATCTTGGGTGAAATGTGGAGACATCTACGTCCTTTGGCCCTTGAAGATGTGACCGCAGCAGAAGAGCTTCCCGTCCCTGCTGACCTCTCCCTCTTCCTGGACGCTGTGCGGTCTATTGAGAGTCGACTGACGAGGCTGAAAGAGAGCGAGGAACACTGTGCCGAGCTCACCCACACCATGGAAACCCTTCAGGGTAAGCAAATATCTCTGGCTTTATCTGTTCATGAAAATTCAGCGTGTTAATCTCAAGTCTTTAGTGTTTGGCACTAAGATGAATCTCTCTGATTTTTCAGAAGAACTAGACAGAAAAAACACAGAACACGAGGAAACCGCTGCCAAGATACAAGAGCTGGAGCAGCAAATTGTAACGGTCAGTGCTAAGAACCCATTTAAAGCTGGTTTTAACACATGATCTGTATCTGCATCCACAGGCTTCATGTTTACGTCTGGTATTAAAATATGTTCTCATTATCATAATCCTGCCTGCACCGTGATCGGATCTCAACATGTAAATAAGTTCGGCATCGCTGGCGAACGCGTCAAGGGAAACAATGCCGTCATTCATTTTTACTCATCACTTTTTGTCAGGGAAGACTTCTAACTACGGCAGCTCAGTGGTAAAAGGACTGTACTTATACAGCACCTTCCTAGTCTTCTGACCACTCAAGGTGCTTTTACATTACATCGGATCGCTGCAGGGTTGTGCAGAAATAACTTTTTATTTCGCTAATCAACCGGCTTTATCGATGCCGGTGCTCGTTCGCTCTCATTCGCTGTCGAAGTCTCTCGACCAGAACTCACTTTCTCTCCCGACACGAACCAAATTAAACTTATTTGTGTCTCTATTTTGCAGCTTAAATTGCGAGTCAGACCCAGATTTAGTGCCAGATCTGTCTGAATGTGCCCTAAGCCAGTTATATGATCTTTAAACCTGCTTGCTGGGTTTTTCCTTTTTAGAAATGTCATCATACCTGCTGAGATTCGATTACCCTGCGTGCCTGACCACTTCCAAATGTTGTGTTTCTGGTTGAAACTCAGTGCGAATGAGCCTGTTTTGAGGATCATTACATGCTTGACACCAGCTTTTACTTGAGATGTAAACTTCAAAAGGAAAACTTAATAAATAAGCTCTGTGATATTCTGTAAGCTTTATGTCTCTGCAAAGTTTCTCGGTGCCTTTGTAATGAGTTTCTCTGATGCTGTGTCTCTGTTTATATGATTTTGAAAGAAGGTGTTGAAGTGGGAGATGTGGGGCTGGGAGCTTAATCTAAGCTGAGGTATAACATCAGTGTCATATACTTAAAAAAAAATAAAGTTTGCAGAGTCGACGTTTATTTCATGCAGGGCAGTCAGACTGGTCTCAGCCTTGTGTGCTGCTGAAATAGATTTAAATTATAAGAGCAATCAGAGGGCGTGTAGAGATTTTAAAAGTTTGTCTCTTAATCACAAAGATTCAAATGTTTCGGTCGTGCCAGTTCTCATTTGTTGTTTCTGTTTCAGATGTCTGAAAGAGACGATGTGACCGAACCATCGTCAGATTCATCTGAAGCTAATAAAGGTATAAAAACAGGATTTGTTGGTTCTTTCTCTAAACACAGTGATAATAATAATAATTCATACATTATACCGAAAACAATATCAGTCAAGATCAGAATGCATTATTATAGATTAAGCTACCCAACAGTATAAAGTTAAACAACTATAATGATCTTTACACACAGATGCATCAGTAATTATACTCCCATTACATGATTTAAGAATATTTTTAAGCAGTTTTATTGATAAAGCCCAATAACACAATATCACAAATAAGCTTTATGGTATAGTGTACAACATCTGGATGAAAAACTTGAACTCGATGCTGGATTCGAACCGGGGCCAGCTGCAGCGAGGACTATAGCCTCCACACACAGGGCGGCCGCTTAACCCACTACGCTACCGACCACCCCAGATTGTAAACGTTTAATGATATAATGAAAGTAAAACTTTATTTTAATTGTAACACAACTTATAATAATAATACTGGTGCCATCTTTGAGGATAAATCCAGATTTAAGCAGTGTGGAAGTGGTTTGGTTCCAAAAGATTCACTAGATTGTCCAAGATAATAAAAAGTAATTTTGTTTCTGGGATCGTTTTTATGCTTTGTTTAATAAGTAATTTTCTAAATGACAGACTTACAGTATAAACAATAATGCACACACCCTATATTGAGCTATAAGAGCCATCACACACATTGCAAATACAACACACAGGACATCACACACAGACTCTAACACCGCTTAACTTTACTGACCTCCAGATGCAGGCTCAGGTCCATCAGTTGCAGAAGTCTGAGGGAACTGTGAGTCTTGTTTTTATGTTGTTTTGCTTGTTACTGATGTTTTTCTAACTCTTCCACAGCACGCATACTGGAACTGGAGCAACACCTACTAGAAAAAGACAGTGAGCTGGTTGCCTTGCAGGAGTCCCTCAGACTGGCTAAAGAGTGCAGCTCCGGTGAGGTTGCATCCGATCAGACTCCACATCAGGGTCATGATGCCAGCACGCCCCCCCGTGGCAGTGCGGCAGCCCTTCCTGACTTCATGGAGGACACACAAGAAGAGGAGACCACCTTAGTTGCCGAGGACGCCTCAGTCCTCTCCATTTCTGCTGATAATGAGAGCAGCCCAGAGCTTCTCGGACACCAGTCCGAATCCCCAGAAGAATCCAAAGCGACCTCTTCGGATGAGATGGTCGCCAGTAGTGATTCAGAGGTCGCCCACAGCAGCTGGACCCTCCTGGAAGCTGTGAGTCAAGATGGAGGCCAGGAGTGGCCGTCCAACCTGCAGGACTTTGGCCAACTGCAGCTGCAGTCGTGGGAGGCGACAAGCATGGAGCAGGAAACCTCCACAGTTCAAGTTGAATCTTCCTCTGTCATCATCCGAGAGACGGTACAAGTTCATCTAACTCAGAGTTCTTCCACCACAGACGGTAACCCTCCCTCTGACCAGGCCTTTGCCCAGCTCTTAGCCGAGGAGCTTCAGAAGAGGTACAGCGAGCTTTTGGCCGAGCTTCAGAGGCTCAGAGACGCAGCAGCAGATTCACAGGAGAAAATCAAGGGCCTGGAAGAAGATGCACGATCGCTTAGTGCTGCTAAAGAAGAGGCTGAGTCCCAGGCTAATAGTTTTGCAGAGGAACTAAAGTCAACCAGAGACGAGTTGGACAGGCTTTCTCAGCAAAGCAGCTCTGGTGTGGAGAAACACAGTATTGAAATGCAGCTTCTAGAAGAGCAGATAGACATTTTAAGCACTGAAAGTAAAGCCAAGGAGGAGAAGATCCAAGCCATGCGGGCAGATCTCGAAATGGCCCGTCAAGCTTTCTCTGAGCAGGAGGGACAGGCCAGGATGCTGAGTGTTCAGCTGGAGGACAGAGAGCTCCTCTCCTCCGAGCTCGAAAGGAGGCTTCAAGATATGGAAAACAGCATGTTGGAATACTCTCAGACGTCAGAGCTCAACAACGACAGTTTGGCAAGGAAGGACTCTGAGATCAACGAGCTACAGCTCCGCCTCAGCCAAAAGGAGCACGAGGTGATGGAGCTCAACGACAGCATGTCTGCCAAACTCCTCCAAGCAGAAGAAGAGAAGTTTCAGACCAACAGTGAAGTCAGCAAACTGAAGGAGCAGATTGAGGAACTGGAGAAAGTCAAAGATGAGAAACTTAACGTAAGTTTTGACGGCTCGGCTGCTCAGGTAGACGATGAACTTTTGAGTTTGCGAAAGGCGAAGGGAGTGCTGGAAACCCAGCTGACGAACACAAAGAAGAAGCTGCAGGCTGCACTTGTGCAACGCAAAGAGTTAATGAAGAAGGTCGCTGACTTTGAGATGGAAGCAAAGAAACGGAAAGAGCAAGATGACGCGGCAGAGGGAGAACAACCTAGAGGACGTGACATTCAGGAAATGGAGGCTAAACTCGTCGAACTCGAGCAAGCTTTAAGATCCAAAGAAGAGGCAGTCGAGGCTCTTGAGCAGAAAATCAGCCAGCAGGAGCAAACTCTCACTGAGACGCTTGCTCTGAATAAAACGCTAAGCGAAGAAGCTGAGAACTCACAGCAGGCTGACGTTTCTTCTGAAACAACTGCGTTACAATCCCAAGTGACTTCCCTCGAAGCAGAGTGTGAAACGCTGCAGAGGAAAGTTCAGGAGGCTCAAGAATCTCGCAAGGAAACCATCCGCAAAGCCAAAGAGAAAGACAGGCACCACCGAGAACAGCTCAAGCAGCAGAAAGAGGAATACAGCGACCTGATGGAAAGGTTCGAGCTGCAGAGCGGCGAGCGAGAGGTTCTCCTGACTAAACTGAGAGAGATGGAAGAAAAAGCGAGCACTGAAAGTGAAGCCGTACCTCACCAAGAGACCAAGAAGCAGCTGGTGGAAGATTTGGAAAAGCAAGCAGCAGGTGATTGGGTCCAGGAGGATTGGGTGGACTTTGCCGCGTCTGAGACGGATTCATCACAACCGCAGTCCAGTGATCCAGTTCAGCATCCCGCAGAGCAGTCCGACGTCCTTTCTGCACAAATGGAGGAAGACCTGGAAGCTCTCAGAGCCGAGATCCAGACTGTGCGGACCGCCAACACCGAGCTCGAGAAGCAGCTCCAAGAAACACAGGCCGGTTTGTCGCTGAAGGAAGCTGAATTGTTGGAATTGGGCAAAGAGCTACAAACACTAAGAGAGAAGGAAGCACAGATCGACGCACTCTCAGAGGAAATGAATGATCTCAGAGAAAAGCATCGCCAAGCGGAGTTTTACGCTGAAACCCTGAAAGCAGAGATGGAAGCTGCAGTCAGCGCAGCATCTGCAGACTCTACCTCCGCCGTTGCAACTCTTCAGGCCGAAGTGGAGGACTTCAAGCAGTTCCTCGACAACAAGAACCGTGAAATCACGGAGCTGAGCCAGCAGCTTAGCGAGCAGGACTCTCTCATACACTCGATGCAGGGCACAGTGTCGCAGAAGGATCAGCTGATAGAGTCTTTACAGGACGAGCTGAAGGCTGAGCAAGAAAAAAGCCAAAGGTTAGAAGTCGAAGTTCCACAGAAGCAAGAGGAAGAAAAAGACAGCGAGGCGAAGATCCAGCAGCTTCAGCGGAAACTTCAGGCCGCTCTGATCTCCCGCAAAGACGCCTTGAAAGAAAACAAAACCCAGAAGGAGCAGCTGGCTTCGACTGAGAAGCTCATAGCCGAACTGCAGCAGAAAATGGAGTCGGCAGAAGACGAGCTGGAGAAGCTAAGAGCGGAAAGAGTTCGACTGATTGAAGAAGTCGACCGCACGTTACTGGAGAACCAAAGCTTGGGATCGTCCTGTGAGAGCCTCAAACTCGCCATGGACGGCATACTGAACGAGAAAGACGCCTGTAAGAGAGAAACGGACTTGGCAAAAGAAGAAGCGGCAAGAACATGCAGAGAATGGGAGGAAAAGGTCCAAAGCATGAAGGACGAGTACGAGACTCTGCTCAAGTCGTATGAGAACGTGAGCGACGAGGCGGAGCGAGTGAGGCGAGTCCTGGAAGCCGCCAGGCAGGAGAGACAAGAGCTCGCGTCCAGGGTGAGGACGCAGGAGGCTGCCAGGCAGGAGGCCGAAAGACAGGCGGAAGAAGCTCAGAAAGAGGTGGATTCGGTGAAAGACAAGATGAGAAAGTTCGCCAAGACGAAGCAGCAGAAAATACTGGATTTAGAGGAGGAGAACGAGAGGCTCAGAGAGACGCAGGATAAAACTGTGGTGAAACGAGAGAGCAGGGCTCTCAAAGCTGAGGTCGAAAGACTTCAGGATGAGCTGGAGGCTTTAAAAGCTGAGTTGGACGCTACGGCGGCAGAACGAGACTCTTTAGGGCAGCGGATTGAAGAGCTGAGGCAACAATCTGCCCAAACACGAGAGAAAGAAGATGGTGTAGTTCAGGATGGCTCTGCAGCTGTTGTTGAAGAGGTTGTCGCTGCCCAGCAATCAGCGATAATCATGACCAAAGCAGAGCCTGTTGAGAGCCAGTGTGAAGACACAGAAACACCCTTAGAGGAGACAACAGCTGACCAAAAAACTGCAGAGCATGAACCAGAAACACATTTACAACCTGCTGAGGCGAAAGAAGTGACTGAAAGTGTTCAAGCTTTGTTAGAGGATAAAATAAAGGAAATGGAGGCGGAGAGGAAACTGTGGCAGGAGCAGGAGGCTGAACTCAAATCTCAGCTGGCCTCTCTCGAGCGAGATCTTCAGGAGAGCAAAGACAAGGAGAGCCTGGTGGCCTCTCTGGAGAAGTGCCTCCAAGAGAGCAAAGAGAGAGAAAAGAGTCTGATCGGAGAGGATTCGAACAGGGAGGCCCAGTTCAAGGAGCTCCTCAGGAGCCTTGAAACCGAGAAAGACAACCTGGAGGAGCGTCTGATGAACCAGCTGGCTCAGCTCAACGGCAGCATTGCCGGCTACCAGCAAGAGGCAGCGGACAACCGGGAGCACCTCGCCGAGCTGCAGCGGGAGGTGGAGAGGCTGGAGAGGGAGCGAGCCGAACTCGAAGCCGAGGCTCAGAGCGAGAGCGACCGGGCCGCCAGGCTGGAGGAGGACATGAGGCAAGCCCAGAGAGAAAGAGCCGAGGCTGAAGCCGAGTCTGGTAAGCAGAGGGAGCTGGAGCAACAGCTGAGGTCAGCGCAGAGGGTCAGGGAGGGCAGTCAGAGCCGAGCGCGTCAGCTGGAGGAACTGCTGAGGGAGAAGCAGCTGGAGGTCCGTCAGCTGCAGAGGGACTGCATCCAGTACCAGGAGAGGATCAGCGAACTGGGTCGAGAAGCTAAAGCGCTGCTGCTAGGCCACGATGAGCTCCAAAAGAAACTGGAACAATCACAGCTGGAGACGTCAAAAACCGTAGAAGATCTGAAAAGGACTGAAGCCGAGTTGATGAGCTGCAAATCTCAGCTGGATGAAGCCCAGAAGCAGGCGAGCGACGCTTTGGCTGAGAAAACAACCATTGAACAGAACGCACAAAAGAAAGAGGCCTCGATGAAAGCTGAAGCGGAGCAAACCCTCGACTCTGTGAGATTCAGGCTGGGAGCCGAACTCAAGGAGATGGAGCTGAGGCTGGAAGACGCGTACAGCGAAAGGGAGAAGGAAGAGGAAGCCACTCTGGAGGCCAGAGAGCTCGCAGAAGCAGCTGAGAGACGAGCCCAGGAGATGCAAGCCCGTCTGGATGAGTCTCTGGCGAGGTTGGCTGCCTTCTCGCGCTGCATGTCCTCACTGCAAGACGATCGGGACAGAGTTCTGGATGAGACCCGACAATGGGAGACTCGCTTCAATGATGCTCTGCAGGGTAAGGAGGCTGAAGTCCGGGAGGCTGAGACTCGGGCCAAGGACCTGGCAGAGCAGCTTCAAAGAGAAACTACTCTGAAAGAGGATCTTCAGCTTGCAGCGGACAGGTAAAAAACCCTCTTTGTTTTTTTTGTTTGATCTTGTTCAGTGTTTTATCTCAAAACTCACACATTTGTGTTTTTTTCCAGACTAGAGAAAGCAAACAAAGATCTGCAGCTGAGGCTCGAAGAAGAGGAAAAGAAAGTCACAGAGAGCCAAGCTGCCCTCGAGGAGGAGAAGAATAAACTTCAGCAAACCACGACTGAGCTGCAGTCTGCACAAGACGAAGCCAGTGCCCTGAAAAACGAGGTGGAGAGTCTTCATCAGAGGACGAGAGCTCTGGAGGAGGCTGTAAGTCAGCTGCAGGGTGAAGTCGACCGGGCCAGGACCGAGCTGAGGGAGAGGGAGGCCGAAGAGAGGCGGCTGTGTCTGAATGTGGAGCAGCTAGAGACAGATCTGCGATCCTCTAAGGCCCTGACGGAGAGTCTGCAGACGGAGTTAAATGAAAAGGAGAAGAGAGAGGTGGAAATGCTCGGCGAGAAGGAGCAAGCTGTTGCTGAGGTATAAACATGTTTCCATCGACTTTTTACTGAGAAATCACACAAATTTCTCATTATTAATGTGTTTTGTTTTGTTTTTGTTTCTAAGGCTGCGGAGGAGGCTAGAAAGGAGGCCGACAGCAGGGCACAAGGAGCCGAGGAGGAGCTGGAGCAGAGGCGAGGCGAACTGCGGGATCTGGAAGAAAAACTGCGGAAGGCGGAGGAGGAGAGCAACAACAGAAAAGCCAGACTGGACTCTTTCATGAAGGCCATGGGCTCGTTGCAGGACGACAGAGACCGAGTCCTCAACATGTACAAGCAGCTGGAGGAGAAACACCTACAGGTAACGCACGAGCATCGAGTACGTTTAGAGCTTGTTTTCATCGTCGATCTAATATTTGAATTGTGTCGCAGGTGATGATGGAGAAGGACGGTCTGATCCAAGAGGCGGCAGGAGAGAATAACAGCCTGAAGGAGGAGCTGCGCTCTCTGCTGGTCCAGAGAGATGACCTGTATGCAGAAAAGGCCAAGCTATCTGCTCAGCTTCACGGCTACCGTGAAGAACTTAACCAAGTCCTGAGCATGAAGGAGTCGCAGCACAAACAGCTTCTAGCAGCTCAGCGCAGGCGTATCGCCTCTCTGGAAAAGCAGCGCGAAGAACTGGAGAGTCAGTTGAAGAGTGTGAACAGAGTCCAAGAGACAGAAGTAGAAGTAGAAGCAGCCAAGGTAGAGAGAGAGACTCTGAGCCAGGCTGCTAACTTTACAGCAGCGCCACAGGTCGTCGATGCTCCCGGCGCTGAGGTCGAGAAGCTGAGGGAGCAGCTCCAAGCGGCGAGAGAACAAGTGGAGGCTTTGGAGGAGAGCCTGCAGAAAGAGAGACACGACAAGAAGAGTGCGTCGAAGGAGCTGGCCGAGCTGAGATGGGAGGGAGGCGTGATGCGAACAGAGTCAGAGAGTGCTCAGGAGAGAGTGGCGGAGCTGGCCCGAGACCTGCTGGCCGTCGAACAGAAGCTGCTGGAGGAGAAAGAGGCGACGACGCAGCTCAGAGCGGAGAACCAGTCGTTCTCAAAAGCCATGGCCTCCCTGCAGGACAACAGGGACCAGGCAGTAAACAAGGCCCAGGAACTGAGCCTGAAGCTGGAAGAGATGAGCAAGGCGGGAGGCCACGCAGCACCGAGCAGCCCCGGAGGAAACACCGGAGAAGTGTGGGGGCTGAAGAACGCACTGCAAGCCCTGCAGAACGACAGAGAGAGACTGGTGAGTAACGTGTCTGGCGATAAACATCACAGTGGTTGTATCTACAGTGTTTCGACATGTCTCTCTGTGCACAGCTGGAGCAGCTTCAAACACAAACGTCTGAGCTCAAGAAGCAGAAATCAGAGCTGGCTCGACTGGGAGCGGGAGAGCTAATTAAAGTCAGCCAGGAGCTGTTGGAGGAAAAGAAGAAGAGCGAAGACATGCTGGGCGTCATCGTGCAGCTGGAGAGCGTGGTGGAAATGGGCAAGCAGGAAATAGAAACCCTCAGGTGAGGCACAGAGCCAGCGGTTTTGTCATTGTCGTCACTGTTTTAACTAAGCGGAACGACTTGAATTCTTGTGTTTGTTAGACTGGAGCGCATCGACTGGATGGCTCAAGCAGAGCAGCTGAAGCAGCAGACCCTCGCCACGCTCTCAGACAGGGACCAACAACTGCGACAACTCACCGCCATGCTGGAGGAGGCTCGCGCTCACAAGCCCAAACTTCAGCAGGAACACTATCAGAGAGAGGTGAGCCCTGACACCGTGCTGGGCCTGGAGTTGTGCTAGAAACATTTGACCTTGATCATGTCATGTGACTTCTCATTATGTTCTCACAGGGTACAGAGGAGGTGGACAGCGCTCCTGGAGCCCCACAGGAGCGTAGCAACCAGCTAGACAGCCACACCTACATAGCTGAGCTCAAAGAGCTACAGAGGAGGTAAAGTAGAGGTCAAACTTTACCGGGGGGAAAAAGTGTTTTTAGTGAATGGTGATACTAATTGATTTCTAACTTTTTCATGTAAGGCTGGATGAAGAGATGCAGCAGAGGGTGGCGGCTGAAGAGCAGCTTATGGCCACACAGGATCGACTCAAACGGTAAAATCTAAACGAGATTATCAATCCCCCCCAGGGGAATTAAAGCTGCTATTAAACAAAGCATTAGATGGCTGTGTGTAATGTGAAAGAGGTGGCTTGAAGTGACAAACCCACAGAGTGCAGTTTTTAGATTTTAAATGAGAGTGAATATTGGATTTACATCCATCGGGTGGACAGAAACACAACCTCAAACGACTTGTTAGTGGGAGAGCTCCAAAACTATAAACTGCTAGATGAGTATATAATAAGACTGCCTGAGGGTACAGACGTGACGCCAATCAGACGTGTGGATCGGACAAACCCTCCACAGTCTAAAGTGTCTCTGAAACTGAGACTATCCAGACTAAACTCTGATACTCTGCCTTTATTTCATGTACCAGCTTCTAAGTCTGGCTCTGAATGTACCGTAAAGGTTGATGGCATATACAACAAAGACCACGATATACACAAATCCAGCTGCAGTTAATCTGTCATTTTTCTCGATTGATTTGTTTCATTGGCCTCTGAAATGTCAGAAAATATGCATCACAAATGTCCCAAAAAACAAGCTGATGTCCTCCAATAGATAGTTTTGTCTAACAGTCCAAAGATGCTTAATCGTAACAGAAGACTTCAGAAAAGCAGAAAATATTCACACTCTTTGCTTAAAAGTTATCAAATTAGTTGCCTTAAGCTATTAGTCTGTGAATTGTTTCAGCTCTACACATTACACGACAAGACTACAAGTGATGACATTAGTTTGTCGATATGTTTAAAGTCTATGTAAGCTCTGTTAGCTCTGATAAATGTGTTCGATCACAGAATACGACGGCTCACGTCTGTTGTTATCTGTTATTATTAGTCACAGCCAGGCTAAATGGCAAGAAGAGGATCAGTCGGAGACTGCTGTTTTCATCGAGCCGCCGGAAGGAGCCGTCACCCGAGTAAGACTCCGCTAATGTGCCGTACCACCTCATCTGTCATCTTAATAACCGCGATAATAAAGACGTATGAGCCTGATGTTTCCTGTAACCTTGCCTCCCTCCCTCCCTCCTTTCTCTTCCTGCAGACTCGGAGAGGTGGCCCAGGTTTGATGCGGATGCTCCGAGTGGCCTTCTGCTCCCGTCAGCGCACCCCTCTGTTGTTCAGCCTCTATCTGCTCACTGTGCACGTCCTGCTGCTGCTGTGTCTGGGCGGATACCTTTGAAACCAGCTCCCCTTTTAACAAACCCGACGGATATAAGAGATAGAGAGAGACGAGGGAGGGAAAGAAAACAGAGATGTGACACAGACCTAACCCAAGCCATCAATATGTTTTATATCATCATTCACACACACACACACACATTGCACTTTACAGGACTTAATCTTTTAACCAAAGTATGTAGATTCATAAATCAAGCTGTCATTGATTTAATGACGTTGCTCTTGACTTTGAGGGTGTTTCAAAGCAAAGCGGAGAGGACAATAAGGGACGTGGTTTAGTTTTTTCTTTGTAGAAATCCACACATAGATTCATAATCAAGTATTTTGGCAGACGATGTTCTTCAGGTGCCTTTTAAATTCACAGATAAATGGTTAGGGAACAACGCTAGTTCAGAAATCTGTCCGTTAAACGTCAACGGCTCGCCCGGCTCTGTCAGATAGCAACAAAATCCAGCAACTCACCAATCAAGATATAACTCTATTATCTATTCATATGTGGACGGTACGGTGGTGCGGTGGTTAAGCTTCCTGGCTCGAACCTTGGCTGGGTGTTTTGCTTGTGTCTCCGGGTACTCCGGCTTCCTCCCACGCTGCAAAGACATTCAATTAACAGGTTAATTAGTGACTCTAATGGTTATTTGATGAACTGGCGACTTGTCTAGGGTGTACCTGTCTCATCCCTGACGAGGATGTGGTTACAGAAAATGGATGGGTGCACGTTTAATTTGTACAGACGTTGATGTTTTACGGGGGATATGTGCCCACAGTTTATATTTCAGCTCTGAGCCAGGCTTTTTACACTTTTAAAAGAAGATTAAACAAACAATAGACATAATATGTTAATTGTTGAGCTTCAGAGGTGCGAGTAGGTGGATTTTGTTTAAGCTGAAAGGAGCCAGCGACGTCAGCTTTCTGGTCTTTGTCCTAAGCAAACCAGGCCGACAGATTCGAGAGTCAGTCTTCTAGTCTGATGAAAGCGAACGAGCGGGTTTCCCAGTGTGTCAACCTTTTTCTTTTAGGATGGCTTGAGGTTCAGGACGTGCTGTTAATACTCCCGTCTCTTCCTCTTCTACTCTTTTCCTGCACAAAAACGGAGCACAGTGCAATTTCCCATTCTTACACATTCCTATTGTGTGTTTTCCTTTTCCTTATTTTTTATTTCCGTCTTATTTGAATCACAAAATGGAGCATTATATCGATATTTGTACATATGTACATGTATTATGTACATGAGTTTCCCCTCCTTTATATCCGTTCCCCTGTCCGAGCTTCTGTTGCACACGTTTAGATTTCACTCTGTAGTTTTTGACGGCAGATTGAAGTCGCCTTTCAGGTGCAATGTTTAACCACAGTGTGGATTCATTCCAGAGGAGAAAGACTGCTGTGTTTTCTAATGATATCCATCTCATTATAATCTGCTCTGATGTAGCATAATTTATTGTCCAACAGTTGAAACAATTGTCCACATATATAATGACACCGTCCACTTGATTCCAGTTTATTTAATCGCTCACTGACTTCTCATGTTCCTTCTTCACATTCTTAGACCTACTGAAATATACTTTAAATGTAAATAACTGTTTTAAAAAGGGCTGTATAGAAAACTGTAATAAAAGTGTTGGTGGTTTAGATCAGGGACCGATCTCGTCGAGCATGAATTATTTGCTCATTTGTGTTGTGACTTTACTGTTTGTTTGTTTTTTTTTTGGGTTCATTTTGTCTCAGTCCAGCAAATGAAAACACATTTTATTATTTGTGTCTTAAATAAGAATAAATGGGTGACCATTAATCAGTGATTATGACGTTTGAGCACACGTTTTTGATTTAAAAAATCTTCATCACGTATTCAGTCATGATTCCTATTGTCGTCACATCTAATGACAGTTAACCCTTTGAGGTCCGAGTGATGCCCATGGTTGCAAAAAACTCTGATTGGACACCAGAGGGTTGATGCGAAGCTCAGGTTCAAACCAGTGGACTGACGTCGTGACATGCTGCAACATTTTAAATGAACTGGTCTTAAAAACACTTGATTTCTTTGCCGTACGAGAGGAAGAATGATATAAACGTGTGTGAATCACGACCACGTTCGAAGCTTTGAATAAAATGTTTTCATGTGGAAGTGAAGTCTGGGACTAGATTCATCTTAGATACGTGTGTAGTAGTGATAAGACTTTAATTATCACAGCAGCTGGATAAGAAATAAGAAACTATTGTGGATGGTAGATAATAAATTACTCCACACAAGTCATGCTGGTGTGCAGTCTGACAACTGTTGGGAGGAAGAACCTGTCGTAGAGCTCCTTCTTACATGGTGGGAGTAGCTGTCTGTTGCTGAAGGAGCTGTTTAAGGCCTCCACCGTCTCATGCAGGAGGTGAGAGGAGTCCTATATAGAGTCCTGTGCACTCCAAAGGACCTCAGTCTCCTCGGCAAGTGGAGATGACTTTGACCCTTGATGCAAACACTGGATGTTCACCAAGATGGTGAGATGGCAAAGTAGTCCAGGGCCCTCATGAAGGGTACAGGGTCCTCGTTAGTGGGCAAAAAAACAAACAAATTTGGATGGAGAAATGGTATATTTCATTCTTTTCATGCAGGGTATAAAATTATTATTTATATTTCATGTGCATTATGTGTCTAAATCTAGTACAATTAAGGTTTCATGAATATTTCTAGTAAGTTTTTATGTTCAAAATGATTTGACAGCTTTGGACCTTGACAGAAAATGTATTTATTTATTTATTTATCTGATTTCTTTTGATTACTTTGATGGCTGCAAGTTGCTGTGGGAGTTTCTGGTGTTTAAACGGTGTGAGTGTGCCCCCAAGTGTTGTAACTACACTGAAAACTCACAGTTATAGTTCTGCAGTCATGTCTGCTTCATAATATAACTCAAAAAGTGAGAAACTGTCATTGAAGTAAACACCTGTAACTGTAAGTGTTTGTGTTTAACGCTAAAGTCGTGAAAATCAGATTTCCGTTAGCACTTAAATGCAACATTTCCATTCTCTTTTTTTAAATTAATTTAATTAATATTATTTTTTATATATGTATATAAATTACAGCACTGCTAACGTTAACATTTATTAAATAAATATTTTTAAAAAAAGTTTTTAATTTATTTAAATCACCGCACGTTCACGACCGTTAGCTCCGCGTGCACGTGTCGCCCCTTGTCAGGCTGTCACAACTCCTCCAACAAATCAACAATAACAACATTTCTCGCTGTAACATCCACATAAACACGGACATATCGCCCTGACAGCTTGAAGGTAACTTTAAACTACTTCAAACTAACTCTCTGACACATTTTTATGTGTGTGCTTTTTATTTTTATTTAACTTTAAACTAACATTAAGGAAGTGGATTTAGTCAGACGCAGTCTAAGCTGGTGTGAACTGTTAGAAAATATAAGGAGACATGTTGCTAAAACAATAATGTGTAAATATAATGTGCAGTATTACTTGTAATAATACAATATAATAACCTTGCATTAATTAGATTATATATATTTAATGTATTTCAAGACATAAATGTTATTTTCAGTGTGTTACAGAGCTACTTTAAGTATTTTCTTTAAATAATATGTTTTTATAATACTAATTATTCAGTATTTTAGTTTGTTTTTTAACAATATAAGGTCCTGCAGTGTGTTTCATTATGGGGAAATGAAGCTTCGTGTTGAAAATAACTTCCTTTTTGGGCACTTCAGCAAATGGTGGTCAGAGCACATGAGTTTATTTAGTCATTGTAACAAGTAAACAGTGAAACAGACTGCACAGTTACACCTGAACATGCAGATTTAATTATTAGTTAATGATCTGTTATTAATCACTGTTGGTTGATTGCTGTGTTCAGTGTCGCTCATACTGTTTTACTCCCCCCCCAGATGTGGAAGTCAGTCGTGGGCCACAATGTGAGCATGAAGGTGGCTGCAGAGGGGGACGACTGGGAGACAGACCCCGACTTTGAGGTACTGTGTGTTTGTGTGTGTGTGTTTGTGTGTGTGTGTGTCACTTTGAGGTGAAGATAGTTGGTGTTGGTCCTCCGTTAACCTCCTTTCTTATTTTTTTTAAATTTCAGAATGACGTATCAGAGCAGGAGCAGAGGTGGGGAGCGAAGACCATCGAGGGCTCGGGACGTAAAGAGCACATCAGGTAGAGAGATGTCCTGGAAATGAATGATTCTTTAAGACGTTCAGGTTAGACTGGGTGCTGCTGCCGTGCAGCAACAGGAAGAGGAAGTGTGAGCAAAGAACGAGCTGTCAGGCTGCAAAGTGTCTCCTAATATGGCCAATATATGATGATGACGCTCTGAGAGGCCATAAATTCATGCAGTAGAGCCGAAGGTAAAAATAGGACTACAGATTTCTCACAGAATGCAGTACCTCTTTTTAAGAAGTCACACTTCAGCTGGTGTTTGTCCTCCTCCTTTATTAACTTTTATAACTCTTGACTTAGTGATTTGTTAGAAAACAATAAATCTGTAAGCATCTCTTAACAGATTTCCAACATTTTAAACTGTTATTATCAAACAGAAACACCAACAGAGGGATTTCTCACAACCTTAACATTTATTAATGGATTATAACTGATCTACTGTATAAAGACCAAATAAATGATTCATTAACCAGGTGTCCTATTAGACAAGATCGCTGTTTTTTCAGACTAACTAACAGATAACTTTGAGTGTGCTTCCAGTTCCACAGTGCCATAAAAATCTCAAAACAAATGTACGGTGGACGGCTGATCAGTCCGTTAATCATTTATAAAGTTCACGTTCATGCTTCTTTTTATATAATCCTGTAACTTCCGTTTGAAGCTGCCTCATGTATGTTAGGTATTACTGATGAACAGTCTAAACTTTCTGATGATCATTGAGTGTATGTTTGACATCTGTGTGACCTGCCAGTGTTGCAGAGCTCAGAAGCAAAGTCGCTTCGGAGCACGAGCAGGTGAAGCAGAAGGAACGCGTCCCCAAAGCGTCGTACGGATATGGAGGGAAGTTCGGAGTGGAGAAGGACCGAATGGACAAGGTTGACGAATAGCTGCAATGAGCTGCTCTTTATTCGCTGCTCATATAAACCGCGTGCTGCAGGCTGAATCTGTTCATTAATGTATCTCTGCTGCACAGGCGGCTTTGGGGCACGACTATGTGGCACAAGTCGAGCAACACTCCTCCCAGAAAGATGCTGCACAAGGGTTCGGTGGGAAATACGGTGTTCAGAAAGATCGCATCGACAAGGTGAGAAGACAAGCACGAGTTTGTGAAGTCACAAGTAGTCAGGGAGCCAAACGTGGTCCAGAAAAATAAAGTAAATGTCATTTTAAGACATTTTTAGCTGATTTAAATGAACTTTATTTTGTGAAAATCAAATCAAATGCAAATTATTAATCAAAAAGTGTTAGTATTTCTGTCTTAAAACACTTTATATGAAGCTTCAATGTGCTTGCTGTGTCTGCAGTCTGCCATGGGCTTTGAATACAAAGGGGAGGTGCAGCAGCATGCGTCTCAGAAAGGTAAGTCACCTGTGCAGCTTCACATACTGTACAACATTCTCCTTTGACTAACAACTAATCTGTTTATAGATTACTCAAAGGGATTTGGAGGGAAATACGGCGTGGAGAAGGAAAAAGTGGACAAGGCGGCTTTGGGGTACGACTATAAAGGCCAGACAGAGAAGCATCAGTCACAGAAAGGTGAGTCTGCGTCGTAGGAATTTCCACGTTTTGCGTCACACCTGCTTTATTTTCCATTTTCATCTTATATCCACCAGACTACGCAAAGGGATTCGGAGGAAAGTACGGGGTGGAGAAGGAGAAGGTGGACAAAGCTGCTTTGGGATACGACTATAAAGGAGAAACAGAGAAGCACCAGTCACAGAAAGGTGAGTTTCGTCACGTCTGACACTTTTTTTAGCTGACGGCTTTACTCTGTAACTCCTTCGTGTCACGTTCAGATTACTCAAAAGGATTTGGAGGGAAGTTCGGCGTCGAGAAAGAGAAGGTGGATAAAGCCGCCTTGGGTTACGATTATAAGAGCGAGACAGAGAAACATCAGTCACAGAAAGGTTAGGAAACACTCAGGTGTGTGTGTTTTAAAATATCAGATTCATACGACATCAGACTCATCAGATTGATCTCTGTTTAGATTATTCAGCAGGTTTTGGAGGTCGCTATGGAGTACAGGCCGACCGCATGGATAAGGTGAGCTGCAACTGTTGATTGCTTTGATTTTTGATTCATTAATAGTTGAATTTATTTTGTTAAATTGTCATAAAATGGTAGAAAATTCAGATTAAAACTTCAAACACATGAACCAATCTTCATTTAAAGGGTTTGAAAGGATGAGTGAGGATTAATCTTCCTCTCTGTTTATCTCTTTAGAGCGCAGCTGGCTTCTCAGACATCGACTCCCCGACCTCTGCTTATAAAAAGACACAACCGATAGAGGCCTGTAAGTTTCACTCAGCATAATCGAGCAGGGGCGGCTGTGGCTCAGGAGGTAGAGCAGGTCATCCACTAATCAGATCGAAGACCGAGCTGAAGATACTGAACCCCCGCGTGTATAGTGTCTGAACGCATGTGTGCATAATATATTTGTATTCATATTAATTTCTCGTGCAGCAAGTGCAGGAGCAGGAAAACTGAAGGCACGTTTCGAGAACATGGCCAAGGCCTCAGACGAAGAGAACAGGAAGAAAGCCGAAGAAGAGAAAGCGAGGAGACAGGCCAGAGAGAGCCGAGAGCGAGAGCTCGCCAAACGCAGACAGGAGGTAACGCAGGCTGTCAACGCGTCAAAGAGGTCAAATCATCGAGCGGTCAACGTGTTTAGTAACGTGTTTGTGTTTCCTGAAGGAGGAGAGGAGCAGAGAGGAGGAGGAGGAGGAGGAGGAGGAGGAAGCTCCACCTCCTGTTCCAGATGTGGCTCCAGAGTACACCATGCCATCACCAGAAATCCACGAGCACGTGCCAGATGTAGAAGAAACACCAGAACCAGAGCCAGAGCCAGAACCAGAGCCAGAGGTAAGACACTGACAAATATAGAATGATTAATCCACCCGTTTAAAGGGTAAGGCTGGTAATATTCTATATTCGTGGCCTGAACTCTTTGACACTGACACTTTTATCAACAGAGCATGACGTTCAATCAGTAACTGAAAAACATAGCAACAGTTCTAACAACAAAATAAACAGAGGAGCTTAAAAGGGGAGAAAAAGGCAACAACCCTAACCCTGTCCAGGCCACTGAGTATTTCTGGCAGCATGACGCTGTCCGTAGGATTGAAACAAAGTTAACCACAGCGTGTGTGTTCTTGGCACACACAGTGAAAATATAAAATATTATAAAGAAACATAGACTCATGAGATGAATATTTGTGAATCACGTTGGAAACAGAGCAGAGTTATTGCACAGTTTAGGGTAAAAAGCCAACGAGCATAAAACAGACAGATCATGTTTTTAATCCAAATAGTTTAAAGAGAAAAATGAGTAATACATGAGAGGCACAGGCTGTGTCGAGTCCATCTCTGAGATCATGAAATCAAAGATATTCTCTGCGACGTTTCCAGGAGGATCCGGAGTACGAACAGCCTCCGGATTTGCCTCCACGCTCGGAGGAATTCTTGGAGCTTGACGCTCCCCCGCTCCCCGAGAGGTCGGCACAAGTAGACAGTCAGGAGGACGAAGTGGGGGACGAAGGGGAGTACGAAGAACTCGTCGAACCGCCTCCTGCACCGCTGACAGGTCTGCGTCGGCCATCGGTTAAATGTGAAACGGTTAATGCATGAGATACTAACTCCAATGTTTTCTTGCACAGCGGTGGATAACGACTATGAAGACCTGTCATGTGGTCAGAAGGCGGTAGCGATTTATGACTACGAAGGAGGTGCGAGACTTTTTCATTTTTTCTGACATTTCTTCATCACCTCTCAACATTTGTCAGGACAAATCATTTCTCCTTCTCCACACAGAGGCGGACGATGAGATCTCCTTCAACCCGGACGACATCATCACCAACATAGAGATGATCGACGAGGGCTGGTGGAAGGGACAGTGTCGCGGACGAATGGGCCTTTTCCCGGCTGCTTACGTTCAGCTGATGTAGTGAGCAAACACGCTCAGGAGGGTTTCTGCACAAGCTTCACTTTTGCACTCGATCTGTCTCAGATTTATCAGGTTGTTCAACAGAAGAAAACTCAAATATATTTTAGCACTGTATTTATACACTCAACAGAAATATGAAGACGACACACGGAAGTTTGTTTCTGCTCAACTTGTTTGGGTTTATTTGTTGAGAAATTTGCACTTCTTGGCCAGGATAATCATTCTACCTGACAGGTGTCACTATGACACAGGTGAGCTCTGGACTGCTCACAATCTTTTCATTTTATCTGACAGTTGAAGGCAGTCAGGCGACATGCAGCAAAGGGCCACAGGTCAGAATCGAACTTCAGCTACTGCAGTAAGGATTTTCAGCCTCGTTTCACAGTGTTCTCTACCAGATGAGCTCCTAGGGTCCCTAAAATGAGCAGCTTTATCACGAGAAACAACATTTAGTAAGTGCTGTACGATGACTGCTTCACATAGGGCTATACTGTTCCAGGAGGGTGAAACATGACCCGGCCTGCTCTCTGACGGGATTATCCTGATATTCCAATGAAGCCAAAACCCTTTGTGTTCATAGGATAAGATAAAACAGACTTTATTGTTACAGCAGCTCACAAAAAAAGTTGAAAGCCGTCCAGAGTTACCAGCAGGTCCAAAGAGATTGGAAGATCTTTTATTTTTTTAACTCGTGGGAGCAAAAACTGAAGTGTTGTGTTTATATTTTTGTTGATTGTAGAATGAATCATGGTAAATTTGTTCGATCCGATCATGAAATATTAGCAAGAGGTTCCATTTTATATCTGCAATGAACTGACTGGAGTGAATAAAATAATCCGTCTGAAGCTTCTTTGTGTTTTGGTAAGTTAACTTTTTATTATTAAAGTAGGGGTGGAGAGGAGAAGGGACAAAGCTGCTTTGGGATTACGACTATAAGAGAAACGCGAAGCACCAGTCACAGAAAGGTGAGTTGATTTCATTTCGTTAGTGTGACATTTTTTTAGCTGACGGCTTTACTCTGTACTCCTTCGTGTCAGCGTTCAGATTACTCAAAAGGTTTGGAGGGAAGTTCGGCGTCGAGAAGAGAAGGTGGATAAAGCCGCCTTGGGTTACGATTATAAGAGCGAGACAGAGAACATCAGTCACAGAAAGGTTAGGAAACACTCAGGTGTGTGTGTTTTAAATATCAGATTCATACGACATCAGACTCATCAGATTTACTCTGTTTAGTTATTCAGCAGGTTTTGGAGGTCGCTATGGAGTACAGGCCGACCGCATGGTAAGTCAGCTGCAACTGTTGATTGCTTTGATTTTTGATTCACTTCTCATTAATTTATTTTGTTTAATGTCATAAAATTGTAGAAAATTCAGATTAAACTTCAAACCATGAACCAATCTTCATTTAAAGGGTTTGAAGGATGACTGTGGTTAATCTTCCTCTCTGTTTATCTCTTTAGAGCGCAGCTGGCTTCTCAGACATCGACTCCCCGACCTCTGCTTATAAAAAGACACAACCGATAGGGCCTGTAAGTTTCACTCAGCATAATCGCAGGGTGGCTGTGGCTCCGGAGGTAGAGCAGGTCGTCCACTAATCAGATCGAAGACAGAGCTGAAGATACTGAACCCCCAAATAGCTTTCAAAGCTGTGCCATCGGTGTGTGCAGAGGTAATTGTTAATTCGTATTCATATTAATTTCTCGTGCAGCAAGTGCAGGAGCAGGAAAGCTGAAGGCACGTTTCGAGAACATGGCCAAGGCCTCAGACGAAGAGAACAGGAAGAAAGCCGAAGAAGAGAAGCGAGGAGCAGGCAGCAGAGAGAGCCGAGAGCGAGAGCTCGCCAACGCAGACAGGAGGTAACGCAGGCTGTCCACGTGTCAAAGAGGTCAAATCATCGAGCGGTCAACGTTGTTAGTAACGTGTTTGTGTTTCCTGAGGAGGAGAGGAGCAGCAGAGAGGGGAGGAGGAGGAGGAGGAGTGCCACCTCCTGTTCCAGATGTGGCTCCAGAGTACACCATGGCCATCACCAGAAATCCACGAGCACGTGCCAGATGTAGAAGAAACACCAGAACCGGAGCCAGAAGCCAGAACCAGAGCCAGAACCAAGCAGAGCCAGAGGTAAGACACTGACAAATATAGAATGATTCATCCACGTTTTAAGGGTAAGGCTGGTAATATTCTATATTCGTGCCTGAACTCTTTGACACTGACACTTTTATCAACAGTACCATGACGTTCAATCAGTAACTGAAAAACATAGCAAACAGTTATAACAACAAAATAAAACAAGGAGCTTAAAAGGGAGAAAGGCAACAACCCTAACCCTGTGCAGGGCCACTGAGTATTTCTGGCAGCAGACGCTGTACGTGGGATTGAAACAAAGTTAACCACAGTGTGTGTGTGTTTTGGCACACACAGTGAAAATATAAAATATTATAAGAAACATAGACTCATGAGATGAATATTTGTGATCACGTTGGAAACAGAGCAGAGTTATTGCACAGTTTAGGGTAAAAAGCCAACGAGCATAAGCAGACAGATCATGTTTTTAATCCAAATAGTTCGAAGAGAGAAATGAGTAATACATGAGAGGCACAGGCTGGTCGAGTCCATCTCTGAGATCATGAAATCAAAGATATTCTCTGCGACGTTTCCAGGAGGATCCGGAGTACGAACAGCCCTCGGGTTTCTCCCACGCTCGGAGGTTCTTTGTTGAGCTTGATGCTCCCCCGCTCCCCGAGAGGTCGGCCCAAGTAGACAGTCAGGAGGACGAAGTGGGGGACGAAGGGGGTACGAAGAACTCGTCGAACCGCCTCCTGCACCGCTGACAGGTGCTGGCCATCGGTTAAATGTCAACACGTTAACGCATGAGATATAACTCCATGTTTTCTCTCACACAGCGGTGGATAACGACTATGAAGACCGTCATGTGGTCAAAGGCAGGGTAGCGATTTATGACTACGAAGGAGGTGCGAGACTTTTTCATTTTTTCTGACTTTCTTCATCATCTCTCAACATTTATCAGACAATCATTTCTTCTTCTCCACACAGAGGCTGACGATGAGATCTCCTTCAACCGGACGACATCATCACCAACATAGAGATGATCGACGAGGCTGGTGGAAGGGACAGTGTCGCGGACGAATGGGCCTTTTCCCGGCTGCTTACGTTCAGCTGATGTAGTGAGCAAAACGCTCAGGAGGTTTCTGCACAAGCTTCACTTTTGCACTCGTCTGTCTCAATTTATCAGGTTGTTCAACGAAGAAAACTCAAATAATTTTAGCACTGTATTTATACACTCAACAGAAATATGAAGACGACCACGGAAGTTTGTTTCTGCTCAACTTGTTTGGGTTTATTTGTTGAGAAATTTTCACTTCTTGGCCAGGATAATCATTCTACCTGACAGGTGTCACTATGACACAGGTGAGCTCTGGACTGCTCACAATCTTTTGGGGCCTTTTCACTTTCATTTAAAAGTTTAAGGCAGTCAGGCGACATGCAGCAAAGGGCCACAGGTCAGAATCGAACTTCAGCCACTGCAGTAAGGATTTTCAGCCTCGTTTCACGGTGTGCTCCACCAGGTGAGCTCCTAGGGTCCCTAAAATGAGCAGCTTCATCACGAGAAACAACATTTAGTAAGTGCTGAACGATGACTGCTTCACATAGGGCTATACTGTTTCAGGAGGGTGAAATCATGCCCGCCCTCCTCTCTGATGGGATTACCCTGATATTCCAATGAAGCCAAAACCTTTTGTGTTCATAGGATAAGATAAAACCGACTTTATTGTTTCAGCAGCTCACAAAAAAAGTTGAAAGCCGTCCAGACTTACCAGCAGGTCCAAAGAGATTGGAGATCTTTTATTTTTAACTCGTGGGAGCAAAAACTGAAGTGTTGTGTTTTATATTTGTTGATTGTAGAATGAATCATGGTAAAATTTGTCGAG